>NW_007151869.1:986-24562 GCF_000164805.1 Carlito syrichta | reverse complement strand
TTTTCGCTGGTGATCTGGATTCGTAAATTCTGTATGCAAATACACAGATACCTAGCTGCTTCCCAGGGACGTGGAATCCGTGATTCCTGGTCACCTTTAAAAATATGTACTACATGCATAGCGAACCCATCCCACCAAGCCATATCAAATAGATTCAGAAAGGAAGTTTAAGAATTAGAGGGTACATCTTAAAACAAGAGTTACACACTAATGTGGCGAGATGATGGTTTAATCTTGTAGTATGCCTTTAGTTGTGCCGAGAAACTCAATTGAATTGCATACACTTGATATTGATTACATCAATCAAGAGGACCAGAAGGTTGCTGGGAATCTATAATGACACTGATCCTTTCCGAGTGGCAACATGCTTTGAAGAATTTGGAGGAATAGAAACCCAGATTCCAGATAAGACCTTATGAAGGAGCCTGGATATATGGATTGAGGTCTTCCCTAAACCACATTCCTGTTTTTTAGTATCAGGAAGACGCCCGGACGTTTTCTGGTGATGTAGAAGTACAAACTCTTACATACCAATACACATACGCCAAGAAGTTTTCCCGGGGTCGTGGAATCGAAGATTGCTGGTTCCATCTTAAGAATACATCCTAAATATATGGAAACACCTAATCCCATATTCTCAATGGGAAAACGAATGTCCAGCAGTAGTTTCTGGTCTACAAGGACATCCTGAAGCCAGTGATCACATTAGCAACTGGCAGATGATTGCATGGATTGTGTAATCCGGCCTTACAAGACCCTGTGAAACAAATGCACCAGTATGCCAGATTCTAAGTTACAACGATCAAGAGGTGCAATATGTTCCTGGGGAATGGCAATGCCTAATTTGTGGTATGCATATAGGACGCTGCTCTGAATAATATGAGAACCAGAACTCCCAGATTCCAGATTAGCATTTGCTAAAGTCCCTGTCGATTCCTCCGTATGAGCACTGCCTTAAGCCACAGATAATTTAGCAAATGCCCAGATATTTGCAAATTACATGGAAACCGAGTTTCCTGGTTCATCTTAGGTAAAGTTTGAAGAAACTTTCAAGGGACACTGTGACCCAGATTCCTATTTCGGTATAAGCAAAACGACAAGATGTTTCCTGTTGGCCTGGAAGTCTAGATTTTTGTATACCCATAGAAAGATGACAAGAATATGCCTGGGGACGTGCAATCTAAGATTCCTGGTTCATTCCCAAGAATTCCTCCTAAATCAATTGAACACCTAAACCCAAAGTCCTAATCACGAGCAGCGGAGCCTCATTAGTTTCTGGACTATTTGGACACACTGAAGTCAGGTGTTGCATACAAAAAATCCGAGAGAATATCTAGTGTCCTGTATCTGGAATCAGAGGTTCCAAGTGTCTAAAAGTACTTGTGGTGCCAGATTCTCGTTTACACCTATCAAGAGTACCAGAGTGTGGCTGGAGTCCAGGAATGATTGATTCGTAATATCCACATACCAAATACCTCCAAAACATGAGGAGTGCTCAAAGCCCTGATCTTGTTTAGCCCTTAGAAAGACACGCTGTAGATTATCGGTATTGAGTACCCATGTAGACCAGATTCTTTATTCATCCTTCGCAAGAGTCATGACATTTCCCATATATGGAGTCTCCCATACCCAGATTCCTACTTAATTATCCAGAAGATACCGGAATCGTTCATGGTGATGTAGAATTCAAGCTGTTTGAATGTCAATTGAAAGACCTCCAGAAGTTTCCTGGGCAATTGTAATCCAGATTCCTGGTTCCCTTGTACATGACACCCTTACAATATGGGTACCTAAAAGCCCAGATTCATGATTAAACCATATCAAGAGGCCTTTAAGACTTTGGAGATTGAGAACTCAAGAACCCGGATTCCCTTTTCATTCTCAGCAAGTTGCCTTTATTTTCCCCGTCCATGTTTATTCCAAAACTCTGTATACACAAAGACAGAGGCCCATATGTTTCCTAGGTTCGAGGAATCCGTGATTTCTGGTTACCTTTCAAAATATTACTAAACATTTGGCAACTACAAAACACTCGGCCCCTCTCAAAATAATAGGAAAAATGGAAGTGTGAGAATTACAAGTTCATTTTGTGACCAAGAGTTACATGCAAATATGGCGAGATGATCCCTTTTGTGCTGGAATCTGGCCTTAGTTGTCCTGTGGAACCCAACGGACTTGCAGTGTGAGATACCCGTGTACTACTACCAAGAGGACCAGAATGTGACTGGAGTCCTGAATTGACTGATTAATAATATACACATGCTAAATAGCCCCAAAACATGAGGGGAGCTAGAAGTCCTGGTTCTTGTTTCTCCAGTAGCAAGACGTCCTGAGAATTGTTTCAGATTGAGGACTCGTATAACACAGATTCCTTATTATTCCTTCACTGGAGGTCGTTTAGTGTCCTGTATATGAGGACTCCCTTTCCCCAGATTCCTGTTTTGAAACCATGATTCTTGTTTAGCCCTTAGCACGACGCCATGTAAGTTTTGGGACTAAGGAACCGCATAATACAGATTCCTTATTTTTCCTTAGGAAGAGGCCTCGAAGTTTCCTGTTATGAGGAGTATAACCCACATTCCTACTTCTAATCCCTTATTCTTGTTTAGCCCTTAGTAAGTAGCCCTGGAGTTCTTTTGGGATAGAGAACACGTGCAACCCAGATTCCTTATTCTTTCATAGCAAAAGGCCGTGTATTTGTCTGTATATGAGGACCCCATTTCTGCAGATTCATGCTTCAAAAATCCTGAGTAGTGATTAGCCCTTAGCAAGACGCCAAAAATTTTCAAGGGATTGAGGACACGTGTAACACAGATTCCTTATTCTTTCTTAGCAATAGGCAGTCCAGTTTCCTATATTTGAGGACTACCAATACCCAGATTCCTACATAAAAAACCTGATTCATGGTTACCTCTTAGTATAACACCCTGTGGATTTTTGGGCTGGGGACTCGTACAACCAAAATTCCTTATTCTTCGTTAGCAAGACGCCATGTAGTTACCTGTATATTAGGACACCATTACCCAGATTCCTGCTACATTCTCAGCAAGGTGCTGAGATATTTCCTGGTGACCTAGAATTCCAGTTGTGTGGATATCAAGAGAAAGACTCCCATATGGTTATTGGAGACCTGGAATCCAAGATTCCTTGTTCCCCTTAACAAGCCCTCCCGAAAATGTGGACACTCCTAAACCCATGTCCCAATTCCCACCAGACAGACCAGAAGAAATTTCGGTTGGTTGACGTAACCTAAATCGAGAGATTTTGTACCAATATGCCGTTTGATTCCTGGGTACCTGATTATGGTCCTAGTTGTTCATAAGACATAAAAGATATTTGGACCAGATACTCGATTACAACTATCAAGGGAATAGAATGTTCCTGGGGATCGGTAATGACTGATTAAGGGTATCTACGGAGCTAGTAGCTCTGAAAAATGTAGGGAACCTGAAGCCCAGATTGCTGATTAAGCCTTATCAAGAGGCCCTGTAGATCCTGGCGAAAGAGAACTACTAGAGCCTGATTTCATTTTCGTTCTCAAGAAGAAGCCCTGATTTTCCCTCGTGATATGTATCCAAAAACTCTGTATACAAATAGGCAGATGCCCAGAAATTACCTAGGGTGGTGGAATCCATGAATCCTGGTTATACTTAGCAGTACTTGATAAATATGTGGCAAACTCAAAACACCAGGTCCCTATTGGAATAGAAGAACAAACAGGAGTTTTAGAATTACAAGGTACCTCTTAAGGCGATAGTTACATACAAATATGGCGATAAGATTCTTTGGATCCTGGAATCTGCCCTTTGTTGTCCTGAGGAACAAAACGGACTCCAGGGTTCACATTCTCGGTTACAACTATCAAGAAGACAAGAAGATTGCTGAGAATCTATAATGACAAAATTGTCATACCCAACAGGCCTGTAGCCCTAAAGAATGTGTGGAAATGCAATACCAGATTCCAGATTAGCCATTATAAGGTGTTTATGTAGAATTCTTGGATTGGCATCCCCCGTAACCCAGATTCTTTTTGTTCTCTGTAAGACTCCCTGAAGTTACCTGGCGACGTGAAAGTACAACCTCTTATATACCAATAATCATAAGCCCAAAGGTCAGAAGTTCCCTGGAATACAAGAGTGCTGGATCCCCTTTAAGAATACGTCCTAAATATTGGGGAACACCTAATCCCAAGTTACGAATATCAATCCAAAATTCCAGTAGTAATTTCTGGATTACGAGGTAAACCTGAAGTCTGAAATTACACAAAAAATGCGACATGATTCCTTGGATTGTGGAATCTGTCCTTACAGCCTCCGGCCAAAAATGCTGAGCAGATGGTCAGATTCTCTGTTACAACTCAGAAAAGGGGCAGCAGGTTCCTTGGAATCGGTAATGACAGATTTGTGGTACGTATACAGTAATTACTTCTGAAAAGTGTGGGGATTGGGACTCCAAATTCCTGATTAACATGTAGAAAATTCCTGTAGGCTTCTAGGTATGAGAACTACCTTAAGCCAGGGGAAAATTAACAATTGCCCAGAAGTTTGCTGGTCACATGCAAACTGCTTTTCCTTGTTCCACATTGGTAACATGAGTAGAAATGTTCTGGGGATATAGTGTCCGAGGTTCCTGTATCATTCTCAGAATAACGACCAGATGTTTCCCCGTTCCCTAGATGTCTAGACTGTGGATCCCAATAGAAACACTCTAGATCACTCCTATGTACTTGTAAAAAAAGACCCTGGTGCCCTCCAAAAAATACCCTCTAAACATGGTGCAACATCTAAACCCAAGTCCTTAATTCCGAATAGCTGAACTGCCAGAATATTCTGCAGTACGAGGTAACCCTGAATTTAGGGCTTACATTCAAAACACCCGAGATGATTACTTGTGTCCTTGATTTTGGCGTTGGGGGATCCAGAATCTAAATGACATGTAGTGCCGTATTTTCGTTTAAACTATCGAGAGGACAAGAATGTTGCGGGACTTCTGGAATGATTGATTCCTAATATGCACGTAGGATACAGCTCTGAAAA
The DNA here is from genome assembly GCF_000164805.1 of Carlito syrichta. Lineage (NCBI taxonomy): Eukaryota > Metazoa > Chordata > Mammalia > Primates > Tarsiidae > Carlito > Carlito syrichta. The sequence goes on along the minus strand of NW_007151869.1, from coordinate 19,526 downwards.
ATATGGGGACTTCGAATTCCGAGTCTTGTAGGCCTTACCAAGTCGCCCTGAAAGGTTTTGGAATTGAGGACTCGTGTAAACCAAATTCTTTATTCTTCCTTAGCAAGAGCCCATGTAGTTTCCTGTATATGAGGACTTACAATCCCCAGATACTTGCTTCGAAATCCTGATTCTTGATTAGCCCTTAGCAAGACACCCAGTAGATTTTTGGCATGGAGGACTCGTGAAAACCAGATTTCTTATCCTATCTTAGGTAGAGGCTGTGTCGTTTACTGTGTATGAAGGCTCCCATTACCGAGATTCCTGCTTTGAAATTCTGATTCTTGTTTAGTTCTAAGAAAGACGCCCTGTAGATTTTTCGAATCGAGGACATGTGTCACCCAGATTCCTTGTTCGTCCTAAGCAAGAGGTTGTGAAGTTTCCTGTATATGACGCTCCCATTCCCCAGATTTGTGCTTCAAATCCCTGACACTTTTTTCTCCTTTGGAAAGACTTCCTGTAGGATTTTGGGTTTTGAGAACTCGTGTAAACCAGATTCATTATTCTTCCATAGTAACAGGCCACGTAGTTTCTCATATATGAGTACTCCTATTTTGCAAATTCCTGCTTAATTCACAGCAATTCCTGAGATATTTCCTGATGAACATATAAATCCATTTGTTTGGATATTAACAGATAGCCTCCCACGTACTTTCTGGTAACTGTAATTCAAGCTTCCAGATTCCCCTTAAAAAGACATCGTAAAAATGTGGAATATGCTAAACCCAATATCCCAATTTCTACCATCCTGACCACAGGAAAATTCGCTAATTTCTGGAAACTTGAAGCGCGGGATTTTGTCGCAAAATGCCAGTTGATACATGGGGAACTGGGTTATGGCCGAAGACGTTGATATAACACAAACAAAATTGTAGGTTTAGATACTCGATTACAACTAACGAAAGGACCGGATTCTTCTTGGACCTGTAATAAGAGATTTCAGGTATCCACGTATCAAGTAGCTCTGAAAAATGGCAGGACCTACAAGCCCAGAATCCTCATTAAACCTGATCAAGAGGCCATATAGGTTTTGACGATTGAGGACAACTGATCCTGCATTCGCTTCTCGTTCTCCGCCAAAGCCTGATTTTCGCTGGCGATCTGGATTCCTAAATTCTGTATCCAAATACACAGTTACCTAGCTGCTTCCCAGGGACGTGGAATCCGTGATTCCTGGTCACCTTTAAAAATATGTACTACATGCATAGCGACCCCATCCCCCCAAGCCATATCAAATAGATTCAGAACCGAAGTTTAAGAATTAGAGGGTACATCTTAAGACAAGAGTTACACACTAATGTGGCGAGATGATGGTTTAATCTTGTAATCTGCCTTTAGTTGTGCCGAGAAACCCAATTGAATTGCATACACTTGATATTGATTACATCCATCAAGAGGATCAGAAGGTTGCTGGGAATCTATAATGACACTGGTCCTTTCCAAGTGGCAACATGCTTTGAAGAATTTGGAGGAATAGAAGCCCAGATTCCAGATAAGACCTTATGACGGAGCCTGGAGATATGGATTGAGGTCTTCCCTAAACTACATTCCTGTTTTTTAGTATCAGGAAGACGCCCGGACTTTTTCTGGTGACGTAGAAGTACAAACTCTTACATACCAATACACATATGCCAAGAAGTTTTCCCGGGGTCCTGGAATCTAAGATTGCTGGTTTCCTCTTAAGAATACATCCTAAATATATGGAAACACCTCATCCCATATTCTCAATGCAAAAATGAATGTCCAGCAGTAGTTTCTGGTCTACAAGGAAATCCTGAAGCCAGTGATCACATTAGCAAATGGCAGATGATTGTGTGGATTGTGTAATCCGGCCTTACAGGACCCTGTGAAACAAATGGAACAGTAGGCCAGATTCTCAATTTCAACGATCAAGAGGTGCAACATGTTCCTGGGGAATGGCAAGGCCTGAATCGTGGTATGCATATAGGAAGCTGCTCTGAATAATATGAGAACCAGGGCTCCCAGATTCCAGATTAGCATTTGCTAAAGTCCCTGTCTATTCCTACATATGAGCACTGCCTTAAGCCACGGATAATTTAGCAAATGCCCAGATATTTGCAAATTACATGGAAACCGAGTTTCCTGGTTCCTCTTAGGTAAAGTTTGTAGAAACTTTCAAGGGACCCTGTGACCCATATTCCTATTTCCGTCTAAGCATAACGACAAGATGTTTCCTGTTGGCCTGGAAGTCTAGACTTCTGTATACCCATAGAAAGATGATAAGAATATGCCTGGGGATGTGCAATCTAAGATTCCTGATTCATTACCAAGAATTCCTCCTAAAGCAATTGAACACCTAAATCCAAAGTCCTAATCACGAACAGCAGAGCCTCATTAGTTTCTGGAGTATTTGGACACACTGAAGTCAGGTGTTGCATACAAAAAATCCGAGAGAATATCTAGTGTCCTGTATCTGGAATCAGAGGTTCCAAGTATCTAAAAGTACTTGTAGTGCCAGATTCTCGTTTACAACTATCAAGAGTACCAGAGTGTGGCTGGAGTCCAGGAATGATTGATTCATAATATCCACATACCAAATACCTCCAAAACATGAGGAGTGCTCAAAGCCCTGATCTTGTTTAGCCCTTAGAAAGACACGCTGTAGATTTTCGCTATTGAGGACCCATGTAGACCAGATTCTTTAATCATCCTTCGCAAGAGTCATGACATTTCCCATATATGGAGTCTCCCATACCCAGATTCCTACTTAATTCTCCAGAAGATACCGGGATAGTTCGTGGTGATGTAGAATTCAAGTTGTTTGGATGACAATTGGAAGACCTCCAGGAGTTTCCTGGGCAATTGGAATCCAGATTCCTGCTTCCCTTGTACAAGTCACCCTTACAATATGGGGACCTAAAAGCCCAGATTCCTGATTAAACCATATCAAGAGGCTTTTAAGACTTTGCAGAATGAGAACTCAAGAACCCGGATTCGCTTTTCATTCTCAGCAAGATGCCTTTATTTTCCCTGTCGATGTGTATTCCAAAACTGTGTATACAAAAAGACAAAGGCCCATATGTTTCCTAGGTTCGGGGAATTCGTGATTTCTGGTTATCTTTCAAAATACTTACGAAGCATTTGGCATCTACAAAACACTCGGCCCCTCTCAAAATAATAGGACAAATGGAAGTTTGAGAAATACAAGTTCATCTTGAGACCGAGAGTTACAAGCAAATATGGCGAGATGATTCCTTTTGTGCTGGAATCTGGCCTTAGTTGTCCTGTGGAACCCAACGGACTTGTAGTGTGAGATACCCGTTTCCTACTACCAAGAGGACCAGAATGTGGCTGAAGTCCTGAATTGACTGATTAATAATATCCACATGCTAAATAGACCCAAAACCTGAGGAAAGCTAGATTGCCTGATTCTTCTTTCTCCAGTAGCAAGACGTCCTGAGAATTTTTTCGGATGAGGACTCGTATAACACAGATTCCTTATTCTTCCTTCGCTGGAGGCTGTGTAGTGTCCTGTATATGAGGGCTCCCTTTCCCCATATTCTTGATTTGACACCATGATTCTTGATTAGCCCTTAGCAAGACGCTATGTAGATTTTGGGACTGAGGAACCACGTAAAACAGATTCCTAATTTTTCCATAGTTTGAGGCCTCAAAGTTTCCTGTTATGAGGAGTATTACCCACATTCCTACTTCTAATCCCTTATTCTTGGTTAGTCCTTAGTAAGCGTTCCTGGAATTCTTTTGGGATAGAGAAAATGTGCAATCCAGATTCCTTATTCATTCATAGCAAAAGTCCGTGTATTTGCCTGTTTATGAGGACCCCATTTCCGCAGATTCATGCTTCAAAAATCCTGATTCGTGTTTACCCTTAGCAAGACGCCCTAAGTTTCAAGGGATTGAGGACATAGATTCCTTATGCTTTTTTAGCAATAGGCAGTCCGGTTTTCTATATTTGAGGTCTCCCAATACCCAGATTTCTACATTATGAACCTGATTCATGGTTACCTCTTAATAAGGCACCCTGTGGATTTTTGGACTGGGGATTCCTGCAACCAAAATTCCTTATTCTTCGTTAGCAAGACGCCATGTAGTTTCCTGTATATGAGGACACCCATTACCCAGATTCCTGCTACATTCTCAGCAAGGTGCTGAGATATTTCCTGGTAACCGAGAAACCCAGTTGTTTGGATTTCAAGAGAAAGACTCATAAGTATATTGGGGAACTGGAATCCAAGATTAATTGTTCCCCTTAACAATACCTCCAGATAATGTGGACTCTCCTAAACCCAAGTCCTAATTCCCACCAGCCAGACCACAAGAAATTTCTGCATTTTGACATAACCTGATTCGAGGGATTTTGTACCCATATGCCGTTTGATTCCTGGCGTACGTGATTATGGTCCTTGTTGTTCATAAGACATAAAAGGATATTTAGGCCAGATACGTGATAACAACTATCAAGAGAATAGAATGTGCCTGGGGATCGGTAATAACTCATTAAGGGTATCTACAGAACTATGAGCTCTGAAAAATGTAGGGAACCTGAAGCCCAGATTGCTGATTAAACCTTATCAAGAGGCCCTGTAGATTCTGGCGAAAGGAACTACTAGAACCCGAATTCATTTTTGTTCTCAAGAAAAAGCACTGATTTTCCCTCCTGATGTGGATTCAAAAACTCTGTATACAAATAGGCAGATGCCCAGAAATTACCTGGGATCATGGAATCCATGAATCCTTGTTACACTTAGCAGTACTTAATAAATATTTGGCAACCTCAAAACACCAGGACCCTATCGGAATAGAAAGACAAACAGAAGTGTTAGGATTACAAGGTACCTCTTAAGGTGATAGCTACATATAAATATGGCGATAAGATTCTTTGCATCCTGGAATCTGCCCTTTGTTGTCCTGAGGAATCAACGGACTTCAGGGTCCACATTCTCAGTTACAACTATCAAGAAGACCAGAAGCTTACTGAGTATCTGTAATGACAAAATTGTCATATCCAAGAGGTCTGTAGCCCTAAACAATGTGTGGAAATGGAATTACGGATTCCAGATTAGCCATTATAAGGTGTGCATGTAGATTTCTTGGATTGGTGTCCCCTGTGACCCAGATTCTTTTTGTTCTCAGTAAGACTCCCAGAAGTTACCTGGCGACGTGGACGTACAACCTCTTATATACCAATAATCATAAGCCCAAATGGTCAGAAATTCCCTGGAATACAAGATTGCTGAATCCCCTTTAAGAATACATCCTAAATATTGGGGAACCCCTAATCCCAAATTACGAATATCAATCCAAATTTCCAGCAGTAGTTTCTGGATTATGAGGTAAACCTGAAGTCAGAAATTCCACGAAAAATGGCGACAGGATTCCTTAGATTGTGCAATCTGGCCTTACAGCCTCCTGCCAAAAAAGCCGAGCAGATGGCCAGATTCTCTGTTACAAATAAGAAAAGCGACAGCAGGTTCCTTGGAATCGGTAATGACAGATTTGTGGTACGTATACAGGAATTACTTCTGAAAAGTGTGGGGAGTGGGAGTCCAAATTCCTGATGAAAATGCTAGAAAATTCCTGTATGCTTCTAAGTATGAGAACAACCTTAAGCCAGGGAAAAATTAACAACTGCCTATAAGTTTGCGGTCACATGCAAACTGATTTTCCTTGTTCCACATTGGTCACATGAGTAGAAACGTTCTGGGGATATAGTGTCCGAGATTCCTGTATCGTTCTCGGCAGAACGACCAGATGTTTCCCTGTTCCCTAGATGTCCAGACACGTGGCTCCCAATACAAACACTTCAGAACGCTCCTATGTACTTGTAAACCAAGACCCTGGTGCCCTCCCAAAAATACCTTCTAAACATGGTCCAACATCTACACCCAAAGCCTTAATTCCGAATAGCAGAGCTACCAGACATTTCTGGACTACGAGGTAACCCTGAACTCAGGGCTTACATTCAAAACACCCGAGATGATTACTTGTGTCCTTGATTCTGGCGAGAGAGGATCCAGAATCTAAATGGACTTGTAGTGCCATATTTTTGTTTAAACTATCGAGAGGACCAGAATTTTACGTGGCATCTGGAATTAGTGATTCCTAATACGCACATAGAATACAGCTCTAAAAAATATGGCGACTTCAAAGTCTGAGTCTTGTAGGCCTTATCAAGTCGCCCTGAACATTTTTGAAATTGAGGACTCGTGTAAACCACATTCTTTGTTCTTACTTTGCAAGAGCCCCTGTAGTTTCCTGTATATGAGGACTCCCAATTCCCAGATACTTGCTTCCAATTCCTCATTCTTGTTTAGCCCTTAGCATGACACCCAGTAGATTTTCGGCATGGGGGACTCGTGAAAACCAGATTCCTTATCCTTTCTTAGGTAGAGGTTGTGTCATTTCCTGTGTATGAAGACTCCCATTACCGAGATTCCTGCTTTGAAACTCTGATTCTTGTTTAGTTCTTAGAACGATGCCCTGTAGATTTTTCGAATCGATGACATGTGTCACCCAGATACCTTGTACGTCCTTAGCAAAAGGTTGTGAAGTTTCTTGTATATGAGGACTCAGATTCCCCAGATTCGTGTTTCAAATCCCTTGTACGTTTTCCTCCCTTGGTAAGATCCCCTGTAGGTTTATGCGATTTTAGGACTCGTGTAGCCCAGATTCATTATTCTTCCGTAGTAAGAGGCCCCCTAGTTTCCCATATATGACGACACCTATTTCGCAGATTCATGCTTAATTCACTGCAATTCCCAAGATATTTCCTGATGAACGTATAATTCCATTTGTTTGGATATTAATAGAAAGACTCCCATATACTTTCTTGTAACTGTAATTCAAGATTCCAGGTTCCCCTTAAAAAGACATCATAAAAATGTGGAATATTCTAAACCCAATATCCCAATTTCCACCATCCTGACCACAGGATATTTCGCTATTTTCAGGAAACCTGGAGCGCGGGATTTTGTCGCAAAATGCCAATTGATACCTGGGGAACTGAGTTATGGCCGAATATGTTGATAAGAAACAAATGAAATTTTAGGTTAAGATACTCGATTACAACTATCAAAAGGACCGGAAATTTCTTGGGTCTGTAACAAGATATTTCAGGTATCCACGCAGCAAGTAGCTCTGAAAAATGGAAGGACCTACAAGCCCAGAATCCTAATTAAACCTTATTAAGAAGACATATAGATTTTGAAGATTGATGACACCTGATCCTGCATTCGCTTCTCGTTCTCAGCAAGAGCCTGATTTTCCCTGGCGATCTGGATTCCAAAATTCTGTATGCAAATACACAGATACCTAGTTGTTTCCCAGGGACGTGGAATCCGTGATTCCTGGTCACCTTTAAAAATATGTACTATAAGCATAGCAACCCCAATCCCCCAAGCCATATGAAATAGATTCACAATGGAAGTTTAAGGATTACTTGGTACATCTTAAGACAAGAGTTACACACTAATGTGGTGAGATGATGTCTTAGTCCTGTAATCTGCCTTTAGTTGTGCCGAGAAACCCAACTGAATTGCATACACTTGTTCTTGATTACAACAATCAAGAGGACGAGAAGGTTACTGGGAATCTATAATAACACTTGTCGTTTAATAGTGGCAACATTCTTTGAAGAATTTGGAGGAATAGAAGCCCGGATTACAGATAAGCCCTTATAACGGAACCTGTAGAAATGGATTGAGGTCTACCCTAACCCACATTCCATTTTTTTAGCATCAGGAAGATGCCCAGACGTTTTCTGGTGATGTAGAAGTACAAACTCTTATATACCAATACACATATGCCAAGAAGTTTCCCCGGGACCTGGAATCGAAGATTGCTGGTTCCCCCTTAAGAATACATCCCAAATGTGTGGAAGCCTCTAATCCCATATTCTCAATGCAAAAACGAATGTCCAGCAGTAGCTTCTGGACTACGAGGTAAACCTGAATCCTGTGATCACATTAACCAATGGCAGATGATTGCATGGATTGTGGAATCTAGCCTTACAGGACCCTGTGAAACAAATGGACCAGTAGGCCAGAATCTCAGTTACAATAATAAAGAGGTGCAACACGTTCCTGGGTATCGGCAATGCCTGAATTGTGGTATGCATATAGGATGCTGCTCTGAATAATATGAGAACCAGGACTCCCCGATTCCAGATTAGCATTTGCTAAGGTCCCTGTCAATTCCTACGTATGAGCACTGCCTTAAGCCACGAATAATTTAGCAAATGCCCAGATATTTGCAAATTACATGGTAACCGAGTTTCCTGGTTCCTCTTAGGAAAAGTTTGTAGAAACTTTCAAGGGACACTGTGACCCAGATTCCTCTGTCGGTTTAAGCAAAACGACAATATGTTTCATGTTGGTCTGGAAGTGTAGACTCTTGTATACCCATAGAAAGATGACAAAAATATGCCTGGAGACGTGCAATCTAAGAATCCTTGTTCCCTCCCAATAATACCTCCTAAAGCAATTGAACGCCTAAACCCAAAGTCCTAATTAGGAACAGCGGAGCCTCACTTGTCACAGTCCCGCTCCAAACTTGGAGGGAAGGGTTAGGACCCAAACCGGAGAATCAGAAGACGGTGAGAAGAGACCACTTGGAGTTAGTCCTTCTGGGAACAGTCTGATCAGGACTGAAGCCAAATTTTATTCGGACTTCTTCCAACTTATATACCATATTCTATACCCTCCAGCAGTGTGATAATCACTCACTGGGGGCATACAAGTTCCGTGCTTTACAAACTATGCATCACAAGACGACCACGAGATCTGCAATTTCCAAGCAAACAATTCGAACTCCATGATGTCTGTCGTGCTTACATTAAGGTCACAGGTGCACAATTTCAATACAGATCGTTCAAAGTGTTTTCCATAATGTTCAATGATTCATATTATACTCTTTGTTCTAAACCCTGATTAATGCAAAAACTTTCTAAGTTAACTCTAGGTTCAATCCAAGTTCACTGACTCTAATATTTTTTAATGGTTGATATTATCAACTTAACATTATAATCTATAAGTTTACTTAAATGTCTTAATTTTATTTATTCCATTAACCTATTATGGCTCAATATAGTGCCCTGTAATTCTATAACAATTAATTCAAATCTTATTCCTTTCCATGACTTATATGAGTTTCATAAACCTAAACTTTAATTTTTATATGATCTAGTGATTGGACTTTAACACAAAACTTAAATCTTTTTCCTAGTACATTAATACATGGCTATGTGTAAAATTTCCTATTGTCATATTAGAAGCAAAAACAGCACCATTGGGAAAATTTCGGTATACTAATCAAAGGATCTTAAAATTGGCCTACAGGAACAGGAACTAAAGTCATAATCTGAGAAAAGGAAACTTAAAAGCTTAAACAAAACTTAAAAGTTTTCTATGAATGCTTATTACTGTTTAAATCTTTTCGATGGAAATTGTATCGTCTTAAATGTATGTTTTATTCAAACAAGTCTATTGTAAAAATCAAATACTAGCTGTCACACTCTTGGGTAATGGGCTGCACGGTTACCATGACAATGACCTCGGGCTGAAGCAAACGGAGTTTCGGCATGTAAGAAAACTAGAAAAACGTCCTGCCTGTCTAGAGGCAGGGCAATAAAACTATTATGGTAATTTAGTTTCTAATCTTAATCCTAGGAGAAACTGCCTTTGGAACAAGAGCTAACTAACCAGTCTACCAGGAAATAGAAGTTAAAAAATATCTAGAAAGAAGTAAAACGTAGAAAGACAGAGAAAAATAATTCTGCTATGCACTTTCCATCAGGCATATTGATATTTCTTATAAGTTTTACTGCCATGTATGCACACTGGTCACTAATCACACGCCAATATTATAGGTATAACTGATATCCTATGTCAGAGGCGATCCTCCAGATAGGCCTTTACAGGCCTCAGCCATGTAGCTGTAGATGTTGCCTCCCAACACTCACTAATTTCTGGAGTATGAGGTCACACTGAAGTCAGGTCTTACATACAAAAAAATCCTAGAAAACATCTGGTGCCCTGTATCTGGAATCAGAGGTTCCGCGTATCTAAATGCACTTGTAGTGCCAGATTCTCGTTCACAACTATCAAGAGTACCAGAGTGTTGCTGGAGTCCAGGAAGGATTGATTCGTAATATCCACATACCATATACCTCTAAAACATGAGGGGTGCTCAAAGCCCTGATCTTGTTTATCCCTTAGAAAGACGCGTTGTAGATTTTCGGTATTGAGGACCCATGTAGACCAGATTCTTTGTTCATCCGTCGCAAGAGTCATGAAATTTCCCGAATATGAGGAATTCCATACCCATATTCCTGCTTAATTCCCCGGAAGATACCGGGATAATTCTTGGTGATGTAGAATTCAAGTAGTTTGGATGTCAATTGAAAGACCTCCAGAAGTTTCCTGGGCAATTGGAATCCAGATTCCTGGTTCCCTTGTACAAGACACCCTTACAATATGGGGACCTAAAAGCCCAGATTCCTGATTAAACCTCATCAAGAGGCCTGTTAGACTTTGGAGAATTAGAACACAAGAACCCGGATACCCTTTTCGTTCTCAGCAAGATGCCTTGATTTTCCCTGTCCATATTCATTCCAAAACTTTGTATGCAAAAAGACAAATGCCCATAAGTTTCCTAGGTTCGGGGAATCCGTGATTCCTGGTTACCTTTCAAAATACTTACTAAACATTTGGCAACTGCAAAACACGGCCTCTCTCAAAATAATAGGACAAATGGAAGTTTGAGAATTACAAAGTTCATCTGTAGACCAAGAGTTACATGCAAATATGGCGAGATGATCCCTTTTGTGCTGGAATCTGGCCTTAGTTGTCCTGTGGAACCCAACGAACTTGCAGTGCGAGATACACGTTTACTACTACCAAGAGGACCAGAAAGTTGCTGTAGTCCTGAATTGACTGATTAATAATATCCATATGCTAAATAGCCCCAAAACATGAGGGGAGCAAGAAGGCCTGATTCTTGTTGTACAGTACCAAGACATCCTGAGAATTTTTTCGGTTTGCGGACTCGTATAACACAGATTCCTTATTCTTCATTCGCTGGAGGCCGTGTGGTGTCCTGTATATAAGAACTCCCTTTCCCCAGATTCCTCTTTTGAAACCATGATTCTTGTTTAGCCCTTAGCAAGACGCCATGTAGGTTTTGGGACTAAGGAACTGCATAATACAGATTCCTTATTTTTCCTTAGGAAGAGGCTTCGAAGTTTCCTGTTATGAGGAGTATTACCCACATTCCTAGTTCTAATCCCTTATTCTTGTTTAGCCCTTAGTAAGTGGCCCTGGAGTTCTTTTGGGATAGAGAACACGTGCAACATAGATTCCTTATTCTTTCATAGCAAAACACTGTGTATTTACCTGTATATGAGGACCCCATTTCCGCAGATTCATGCTTCAAAAATCCTGATTCGTGTTTACCCCTTAACAAGACGCCCTGAAGTTTCAAGAGATTGAGGACACATTTAACACAGATTCCTTATTCTTTCTTAGCAATCTGAAGTCCAGTTTCCTATATTTGAGGACTCTCAATACCCAGATTTCTACATTAAAAACGTGATTCATGATTACCTCTTAGTAAGACACTCTGTGGATTTTTGGGCTGGGGACTCGTGCAACCAAAACTCCTTATTCTTCCTTAGCAAGAAGCCATGTAGTTTCCTGTATATGAGGACACCCATTACTCAGATTCCTGCTACGTTTTCAGCAAGGTGCTGAGATATTTCTTGGTGACCTAGAATTCCAGTTGTTTGGATATCAAGAGAAAGACTCCCATAAGTATATTGGGGAACTGGAATCCAAGATTCCTGGTTCCCCTTAACAAGACCTCCCCAAAATGTTTATTCTCATAAACCCATGTCCCAATTCCCACCAGCCAGACCAAAAGAAATTTCGGTAGTTTGATGTTACCTGAATCGAGGGATTTTGTACCAATATGCCGTTTGAGTCCTGGGGTACCTGATTATGGTCCTAGTTTTTCATAAGACATAAAAGGATATTTGGGCCAGATACTCGATTACAACTATCAAGAGAATAGAATGTTCCTGGGGTTTGGTAATGACTGCTTAAGGGTATCTACGGAGCTAGTAGCTCTGAAAAATATAGGGAACCTGAAGCCCATATTGCTGATTAAACCTTGTCAAGAGGCCTTGTAGATCTTGGCGAAAGAGAACTACTAGAACCTGATTTCATTTTCATTCTCAAGAAGAAGCCCTGATATTCCCTCGTTATGTGGATCCAAAAACTCTGTATACAAATAGGAAGAAGCCCAGAAATTACCTAGGGTCGTGGAATCCATGAATCCTGGTTGCACTTAGCAGTACTTAATAAATATTTGGCAACCTTAAAACACCAGAACCCTATCGGAATAGAAGGACAAACAGAAGTGTTAGGATTACAAGGTACCTCTTAAGGCGATAGTTACATGCAAATATGGTGATAAGATTCTTTGGGTCCTGGAATCTGTCCTTTGCTGTCCTGAGGAAAACAACAGACTTCAGGGTCCACATTCTCAGTTACAACTATCAAGAAGACAAGAATATAGCTGAGAATCTATAATGATAAAATTCTCATATCCAAGAGGCCTGTAGTCCTAAAGAATGTGTGGAAATGGAATACCAGATTCCAGATTAGCCATTATAAGATGCCCATGTAGAATTCTTGGACTGCTGTCCCCCATAACTCAGATTCTTTTTGTTCTCAAGAAGACTCCCGGAAGTTACCTGGCAACGTGGAAGTACAACCTCTTATATACCAACAATCACAAGCCCAAATGGTCAGAAGTTCCCTGGAATACAAGATTGTTGGATCCCTTTTAAGAATACGTCCTAAATATTGGGGAACACCTAATCCCAAGTTACAAATATCAATCCAAAATTCCAGTAGTAGTTTCTGGATTAGGAGGTAAACCTGAAGTCAGAAATTACACGAAAAATGGCGACATGATTCTTGGGATTGTGGAATCTGGCCTAACAGCCTCCTGCCAAAAAAACCGAGCAGATGGCCAGATTTTCTGTTACAACTAAGAAAAGGGTCAGCAGGTTTCTTGGAATCGGTAATGACAGATTTGTGGCAAATATACAGGAATTACTTCTGAAAAGTTTGGGGACTGGGACTCCAAATTCCTGATGAACATGTAGAAAATTACTGGATATTTCTAGGTATGAGAACTACCTTAAGCCAGGGAAAAATTAACAAATGCCCAGAAGTTTGCTGTTCACATGCAATCTGATTTTCCTTGTCCACATTGGTAACATGAGTAGAAACCTTCTGGGGATATAGTGTCCGAGATTCCTTTATCGTTCTCGGAAGAACGACCAGATGTTTTCCCGTTTCCTAGATGTCCAGACACGTGGCTCCAAATAGAGACACTCCAGAACGCTCCTATGTACTTGTAAACCAAGAACCTGGTGCCCTCCCCAAAATACCTTCTAAACATGGTCTAACATCTAAACCCAAGGCCTTAATTCCGAATAGCTGAACTACCAGAAGTTTCTGGAGTACGAGGTATTACTGAACTCAGGGATTACATTCAAAACACCCGAGATGATTACTTGTGTCGTTGATTTTGGCGTTAGAGGATCCAGAATCTACATGGACTTCTAGTGTCATATTTTCGTTTACACTATCGAGAGGACAAGAATGTTGTGGGACTTCTCAAATGAGTGATTCCTAATACACACATAGGATACAGCTCTGGAAAACATTGGGACTTTGAAGTCTGAGTATTGTAGGCCTTACCAAGTCGTCCTGAACATTTTTGGAATTGAGGACTCGTGTAAACCACATTCTTTATTCTTCCTTAGCTAGAGCCCATGTAGTTTCCTGTATATGAGGACTCCCCATCCCCAGACACTTGCTTCGAAATCCTCATTCTTGTTTAGCCCTTCGCAAGACACTCAGTAGATTTTCGGCTTGGAGGACTCGTGAAAACCAGGTTCCTTATCCTTTCTTAGGTAGAGACTGTGTCGTTTTCTGTGTATGAAGACTCCCATTACCGAGATTGCTGCTTTGAAACTCTGATTCTTGTTTAATTCTAAGAAAGATGCCCTGTAGATTTTGCAAATTGAGGATATGTGTCACCCGGATTCCTTGTTCGTCCTTAGCAAGAGGTTGTGAAGTTTCCTGTATATGAGGACTCCCATTCCCCAGATTCGTGCTTCAAATCCCTAATACAATTTTCTCCCTTATTAAGACTCCCTGTAGGTTTTTGAGATTTGAGGACTCGTGTACCCGAGATTCATTATTCTTCCGTAGTAAGAGGCCACGTAGTTTCCCATATATGAGGACTCCTATTTCGCAAATTCCTGCTTAATTCACAGCAATTCTCGAAACATTTCCTGATGAAAATATAAATCCATCTGTTTGAATATTAACAGAAAGCCTCCCATATACTTTCTGGTAACTGTAATTCAGGCACCCAGTTTCCCCTTAAAAAGACATCGTAAAACTGTGGAATATACAAAACCCAATATAACAATTTCCACCATCCTGACCACAGGAAAATTCACTATTTTCAGGAAACTTGAAGCACGGGATTTTGTCGCAAAATGCCAGTTGATACCTGGCGAACTGGGTTATGGCCAAAGATGTTGATAAGAAACAAATGAAATTATAGGTTCAGATACTAGATTACAGCTAATGAAAGGACCGGAATATTCTTGGATCTGTAATAAGAGATTTCAGGTATCCACGTAGCAAGTAGCTCTGAAAAATGGAAGGACCTACAAGCCCAGAATCCTCTTTAAACCTTATCAAGAGGTCATATAGATTTTGATGTTTGAGGACACCTGATCCTGCATTCGCTTCTTCCTCAGCAAGAGCCTGATTTTCCCTGGCGATCTGGATTCCAAAATTCTGTATGCAAATACAAGATACCTAGCTGTTTCCCAGGGACGTGGAATCCGTGATTCCTGGTCACCTTAAAAATATGTACTACATGCATAGCAACTCCAACCCCTCAAGTCATATCAAATAGATTCACAACGGAAATTTAAGGATTACAGGGTACATCTTAAGTCAAGAGTTACACACTAATGTGGCGAGATGATGGCTTAGTCCTTTAATCTGCCTTTAGTTATGCTGAAAAACCCAATTGAATTGCATACACTTGTTCGTGATTACAACAATCAAGAAGAAAAGAAGGTTGCTGGGAATCTATAATGACACTGGTCCTTTCCAATGGCAACATGCTTTGAACAATTTGGAGGAATAGAAGCCCAAATTCCAGATAAGCCCTTATAGCGGAGCCTGTAGATATGGTTTGAGGTCTTCCCTAACCCACATTCCTTTTTTTTAGTATCAGGAAGATTCCCGGACGTTTTCTGGTGACGTAGAAGTACAAACTCTTACATACCAATACACATACGCCAAGAAGTTTCCCCGGGACCTAGAATCGAAGATTGCTTGTTCCCCCTTAAAAATACATCCTAAATATGTGGAAACCCCTAATCCAATATTCTCAATGCGAAAACGAATGTCCAGCAGTAGTTTCTGGACTACGAGGTAAACCTGAAGCCAGTGATCACATTAACAAATGGCAGATGATTGTGTGTATTGTGGAATCCTGCCTTACATGACCTTGTGAAATAAATGGATCAGTAGGGAGATTCTCAGTTACAGAGATCAAGAGGTGCAATATGTTTCTGAGGAACGGCAATGCCTGAATTGTGGTATGCATATAGGACGCTACTCTGAATAATATGAGAACCAGGACTCCCAGATTCCAGATTAGCATTTGCTAAAGTCCCTGTCGATTCCTACGTATGAGCACTGCTTTAAGCCACGGATAATTTAGCAAAAGCCCAGATATTTGCAAATTACATGGAAACCGAGTTTCCTGGTTCCTCTTAGGTAAAGTTTGTAGAAACTTTCAAGGGACACTGTGACCCAGATTCCTATTTCGTTCTAAGAAAAACGACAAGATGTTTCCTGTTGGCCTGGAAGTCTAGACTGTTGTATACACATAGAAAGATGACAAGAATATGCATGGGGACGTGCAATCTAAGATTCCTGGTTCCCTCCCAATAATACCTCCTAAAGCAATTGAACACCTAAACCCATAGTCCTAGCCACGAGTAGCGGAACCTCACTAGTTTCTGGAGTACGAGGTCACACTGATGTCAGGTCTTACATACGAAAAATCCGAGAGAATATCTTGTGTCCTGTATCTGGAATGATAGGTTCCGAGTATCTAAAGGGACTTGTAGTGCCAGATTCTCGTTCACAACTATCAAGAGTACCAGAGTGTTTGTCAAGTCCAGGTATGATTGATTCATAATATCCACATACCAAATACCTTTAAAACATGAGGGGTACTCAAAGCCCTGATCTTGTTTAGCTCTTAGAAAGACGTGCTGTATTTTCAGTATTGAGGACCCATGTAGATCAGATTCTTTATTCATCCTTCGCAAGAGTCATGAAATTTCCCGTATATGAGGACTCCCATACCCAGATTCCTGCTTAATTCTCCGGAAGATACTGGGATATTTCGTAGTGATGTAGAATTCAAGTTTTTTGGATGTCAATTAAAAGACCTCCAGAAGTTTCCTGGGCAATTAGAATCCAGATTCCTGTTTCCCTTGCACAATACACCCTTACAATATGGGGACCTAAAAGCCCAGATTCCTGATTAAACCTCACCAAGAGGCCCTTTATTCTTCAGAGAATGAGAACTCAAGAACCCGGATTCCCTTTTTGTTCTCAGCAAGATGCCTTGATTTTCCCCGTCCATGTGTATTCCAAAACGCTGTATGCATAAAGACAGATGCCCATAAAGTTCTTAAGTTCGGGGAATCCGTGATTTCTGGTTACCTTTCAAAATACTTACTAAATATTTGTCAACTAAAATACACTCGGCCCCTCTCAAAGTAATACGACAAATGGAAGTTTGAGAATTATAAAGTTCATCTTGAGACCAAGAGTTACATGCAAATATGTTGAGATGATCCCTTTTGTGCTGGAATCTGCCCTTAGTGTCCTGTGGAACCCAACGGACTAGCAGTGTGAAATACCTGTTTACTACTACCAAGAGGACCGGAATGTTGCTGGAGTACTGAATTGACTGATTAATAATATAACATGATAAATAGCCCCAAAAGATGAGGGGAGCTAGAAGGCCTGATTCTTGTTTGTCCAGTAGCAAGATGTCCTGAGATTTTTCTCGGATTGAGGACTCGTATAACACAGATTCCTTATTCTTCCTTCGCTGGAGGCTGTGTAGTGTCCTGTATATGAGGGCTCCGTTTCCCCACATTCCTGATTTGAAACCAAGATTCTTGATTAGCCCTTAGCAAGACGCTATGTAGACTTTGGGACTAAGGAACCACGTAAAACAGATTCCTTATTTTTCCTTAGGAAGAGGCCTCAAAGTTTCCTGTTATGAGTTGTATTACCCACATTCCTACATCTAATCCCTTATTCTTGGTTAGCTCTTAGTAAGTGGTCCTGGTGTTCTTTTGGAATAGAGAACATGTGCAATACTGATTCCTTATTCATTCATAGCAAAAGTCCGTGTATTTGCCTGAATATGAGGACCCCATTTCCGCAGATTCATGCTTCAAAAATTCTGATTCGTGTTTACCCTTAGCAACACGCCCTGAGTTTCAAAGGATGGAGCACACGTGTAACACAGATTCCTTTTTCTTTCTTAGCAATAGGAAGTCCAGTTTTCTATATTTGAGGACTCCCAATACCCAGATTTCTACATTATAAACCAGATTCATGGTTACCTCTTAGTAAGACACCCTGTGGATTTTTGGGCTGGGGACTCGTGCAACCAAAATTCCTTATTCTTCGTTAGCAAGACACCATGTAGTTTCCTGTATATGAGGACACCCATTACCCAGAGTCCTGCTACATTCTCAGCAAGGTGCTGAGATATTTCCTGGTAGCCTAGAATTCCAGTGGTTTGGATATCAAGAGAAAGGCTCCCATAAGTATTGGGGAACTGGAATCCAAGATTCGTAGTTTGCCTTAACAATACCTCCAGAAAATGTGGACTCTCCTAAACCCATATCCCAATTCCCACCAGCCAGACCACAAGAAATTTCTGCAGTTTGACATAACCTGATTCGAGGGATTTTGTACCCATATGCCGTTTGATTCCTGGTGTACCTGATTATTGTCCTAGTTGTTCATAAGACATAAAAGGATATATAGGCCAGATACGTGATAACAACTATCAAGAGAATAGAATGTAGCAGGGCTCGGTGGCTCAGCCTGTAATCCCGCGCCTTTGGGAGGCTGAAGTGAGAGGATTGCCTGAGCCCGCGGGTTCGAGACCCGCCTAGGCAGCGAGACCTCATCTCTACAATAAATCAAAAAATCAGCTGGGCGTGGTAGCGTGCGCCTGTAATTCCGGCTACTCGGAAGGCTGAGGCGGAATGATCGCCGGAGCCCAGCAGGTCGAGGCTGCGGTGGCCGGGAGCGGCCACTGCACTCCAGTCTGGGTGACAGAGTGAGACTCCAACTCAAAAAAAAAAAAAAAAAA
>NW_007151869.1:0-966 GCF_000164805.1 Carlito syrichta | reverse complement strand
TCATAAGACATAAAAGGATATTAGGCCAGATACATGATAACAACTATCAAGAGAATAGAATGTTCCTGGGGATCGGTAATAACTCATTAAGGGTATCTACAGAGCTCGTAGCTCTGAAAAATGTAGGGAACCTGAAGCTCAGATTGCTGATTAAACCTTATCAAGAGGACCTGTAGATCCTGGCAAAAGAGAACTATTAGAACCCGAATTCATTTTTGTTCTCAAGAAGAAGCCCTGATTTTCCCTCCTGATGTGAATCCAAAAACTCTGTATACAAATAGGCAGATGCCCAGAAATTACCTAGAGTCATGGAATCCATGAATCCTGGTTACACTTAGCAGTACTTAATAAATATTTGGCAACCTCAAAACACCAGGACCCTATCAGAATAGAAGGACAAAAAGAAGTGTTAGGATTACAAGGTACCTCTTAAGGTGATAGCTACATACAAATATGGCGATATGATTCTTTGTGTCCTGGAACCTGCCCTTTGTTGTCCTGAGGAATCAACGGACTTCAGGGTCCACATTCTCAGTTACAACTATCAAGAAGACCAGAAGGTTACTGAGTATCTGTAATGACAAAATTGTCATATCCAAGAGGCCTGTAGCCCTAAACAATGTGTGGAAATGGAATTACAGATTCCAGATTAGCCATTATAAGGTGTGCATGTAGAATTCTTGGATTGGCGTCCCCCGTAACTCAGATTCTTTTGGTTCTCAGTAAGACTCCCGGAAGTTACCTGGCGACGTGAACGTACAACCTCTTATATACCATTAATCATAAGCCCAAATGGTCAGAAGTTCCCTGGAATACAAGATTGCTGAATCCCCTTTAAGAATACGTCCTAAATACTGGGGAACACCTAATCCCAAATTACGAATATCAATCCAAAATTCCAGCAGTAGTTTCTGGATTACGAGGTAAACCTGAAGTCAGAAATTACACGAAAAATGGCGACAGGAT
>NW_007151868.1:0-445 GCF_000164805.1 Carlito syrichta | reverse complement strand
CATGGGTCATCCAGATTCCTTGTTCTTCCTTAGGAGGAGGTTGTGAAGTTTCCTGTATATGAGGGCTCCCATTCCCCAGATATGTGCTACAAATCCCTGATATTTTTCTTCCTTAGTAAGAGTCCCGGTTGGTTTTTGGGATTTGAGGACTCATGTAACCCAGATTCTTTATTCTTCCATAGTAAGAGGCCATGTTGTTTCCCGTATATGAGGATTCCCTTTTAGCAAATTCCTGCTTAATTCTCAGCAATACCCGTGATATTTCCTGGTGAACATAGAATCCAGTTGTTTGGATATCAATAGAAAGACTCCCATAGAGAACCTGGGAAGTGTAATCCAAACTTCCAGGTTCCCCTTAACAAGACATCGTAAAAATGTGTAATATTCTAAACCCAATATCCCATTTTCCACCAGCGTGACCACAGGAAATTTCGGTATTTTGAGG
>NW_007151867.1:1435-5137 GCF_000164805.1 Carlito syrichta | reverse complement strand
TTTTTTGAGTTGGAGTCTCACTCTGTTGCCCAGACTGGAGTGCAGTGGCCGCTCCCGGTCACCGCAGCCTCGACCTGCTGGGCTCCGGCGATCCTTCCACCTCAGCCTTCCAAGTTGCCGGAATTACAGGCGTGCGTTACCATGCCGGGCTGATTTTTTGATTTATTGTAGAGATGAGGTCTCGCTGCCCAGGCCGGTCTCGAACCCGCGGGCTCAGGCAATCCACTCACCTCAGCCTCCCAAAGGCGTGGGATTACAGGCTGAGCCACCGAGCCCGGCTTAGGACGCATTCTTAAAGGGGATCCAGCAATCTTGGATTCCAGCGTCATTCTGACCTTTCGGGCTTATGATTATTGGTATATAAGAGTTTGTAATTCCACGTCGTCAGGTAACTTCTGGGAGTCTTACTGAGAACAAAAGGAATCTGGGTTATGGGGGTCACCAATCCAAGAATTGTACATGGACACATTATAAGGGCTAATCTGGAATCTGGGATTCTATTTCCACCCATTCTTTTGGGCTACAGGCCTCTTGGATATGACAATTTTTTCATTATAGATTCTCAGCAACCTTGTAGTGTTCTTGATAGTTGTAACCGAGAATGTGGAACCTCAAGTCCGTTGGGTTTTTTGGGACAACAAAGGGCAGATAACAGGACCCAAAGAATCTTATCACCATATTTTTATGCAACTATCCCCTTAAGATGTACCTTCTAATCCTAAAACTTCTGTTTGTTCTTCTATTCTGATACGGGCCTGGTGTTTTGAGGTTGCCAAATATTTAATACATACTTTTAATGGTTACCAGTATTCATGGATTCCACGACCCTATGTAATTTATGGGCATCTGTCTCTATATATACAGAGTTTTTGGATCCACATCACGAGGGAAAATCAGAGCATCTTGCTGAGAAAAAAAAGGAAATGCGGTTTTAGCAGTTCTCATTCGCCAGAATCTATAGGGCTTCTTAAAAAGTTTAATCAGCAATCTGGGCTTCAGGGTTCCTACATTGTTCAGAGATACTAGCTCCGTAGAACCCTTAATCTGTCATTACAGACCCCAGGAACATTCTATTCACTTGATATTTGTAATCGAGGAACTGGCCCAAATATCCTTTTGAGTCTTATGAACATCTAGGACCATAATCAGGTACCCCAGGATTCAAATGGTGTATGGGTACAAAACAACTCTATTCATGTTACTGCAAACTACAGAATATTCTTGGGGTCGGGCTGGTTGGAATTGGGACATGGACTTAGGAGAGTCCACATTTTGGGGAGGTCCTGTTAAGGGGAACAAGAAATCTTGGATTCCAGATCCCCAGTAAAATTTTGGGAGTCTTTCTATTGATAACCAAACAACTGGAATTCTAGGTCTCCAGGAAATATCTCAGCACCTTGCTGAGAATGTAGCAGGAATATGGGTAATGGGAGTCCTTATATGCAGGAACCTACATGGCCTCTTGCTAAGGAAGAATAAGGAATTTTGCCTGCAGGAGTCCTGAACCCAAAAATTGACAGGGCATCTTACTTAGAGATAATGATGAATCAGGTTTCAATGTAGGAATCAGGGTAGTGGGAGTCCTCAAATACAGGAAACTGGACTTCCTATTGATAAAAAAGAATAAGGAATCTGGGTTACACGTTTCCTCAATCCCTAAAATCTTCAGGGCGTCTTGCTAAGAGCTAAGCACGAATCAGGGTTTTTGAAGCATGAATCTGTGGAAATCGGATCCTCATATACAGGCAAATACACGGCCTTTAGCTAAGAAAGAATAAGGAATCTGGTATACACGAGTTCGCTACCCCAAAAGAACTACAGGGCCTCTTGCTAAGGGCTAAACAAGAATAAGGGATTCGAAGCAGGAATGTGGGTAATAGTACTTATAGCAGGAAAATTTGAGGCCTCTTTTTTAAAAAAAATAAGGAATCTGTTTTACGTGGTTCCTCAATCACAAAATCCACATGGCTTCTTGCTAAGGGCTAAACAAGAATCAGGGTTTCTAAACAGGAATCTGGGGAAAGGGAGTCCTCAAATGCAGGACACTACATGGCCTCCAGTGAAGGAAGAATAAGGAATCTGTGTTACACGAGTCCTCAATCTGAAAAAACAATCAGAACGTCTTGCTACTGGACAAAAAAGAATCAGGGCTTCGAGCTCCCTCATATTTTGGAGCTGTTTAGCTTGTGGACATTAGAATTCAGTCAATTCAGGATTCCAGCAACATTCTGGTCCTCTTCGTAATAGTAAACGGGTATATCGCACTGCAAGTCCGTTAGGTTCCTCAGGACAACTAAGTCCAGATTCCAGCACAAAAGGGATCATCTCGCCATATTTACATGTAACTCTTGGTCTCAAGATGAACTTTGTAATTCTCTAAATTCCATTTGTCCTTTTACTTTAAGAGAGACCGAGGGTTTTGCAGTTGCCAAATGTTTAGTAAGTATTTTGAAAGGTTACCAGGAATCACGGATTCCCCAACCCTAGGAAACTTGTGGGCATCTGTCTTTTTGCATAGAGAGTTTTGGAATACACATGGACAGGGAAAATCAAGGCATCTTGCTGAGAACGAAAAGGGATTCCGGGTTCTTGAGTTCTCTTATGCCAAAGTCTACAGGGTCTCTTGATGATTTTTAATCAGGAATCTGGGCTTTGCAGTCCCCATATTGTTATGGTGTCTTGTACAAGGGAACCCGGATTCTTGGATTCCAATTTCCCAGGAAACTTTTGGAGGTTTTTCAATTGATATCCAAACAACTTGAATTCTAGATCACCACGAAATATCTCGGTGTCCTCCAGAGAATGAAGCAGGAATTTGGGTAATGGGAGTCCTCATATACAGAAAATTTTATAACCCATGCGAAAGATGAATAAAGAATCTGGGCTACATGGATCCTCTATACCGAAAACCTACAGTGCATCTTACTAAGGCCTAAACAAGATCAGGGTTTTGAGCATCCCTCATGTTTTAGAGGTATTTGTTCTGTGGATATTACGTATCAATCATTCCTGGACTCCAGATACTCTTGATAGTTGTGAACGAAAATCTATCACTACAAAGGCATTTAGATACTTGGAACCTCTGATTCCAGATACAGGATACTGGATATTCTCTCACATTTTTTGTATGTAAGCCCTGACTTCAGTGTTAACTCATACTCCAGAAACTAGAGTGGTTCCGCTGTTCATTATTAGGATTTGGGGATTAGGTGTTCAATTTTTCTAGGCGGTATTACTGGGACGGAACCTGAAATCTTAGATTGCACGTCCCAAGGCATATTCGTGTCATCTTTCTATGGGTATTCAAGAGTCTAGATTTCCAGGCCAACAGGAAGAATCTCGCCGTTTTGCTAACAACGAAATAGGAATGTGGGTCACTGTGTCCCTTGAAAGGTTCTACAGGCTTTACCTAAGAGGAACCAGGAAACTCGGTTTCCATGTAACTTGCAAACATCTGGGCATTTGCTAACTTATCCGTGGCTTAAGGCAGTGCTCATACCTAGGAATCAACAGGGACTTTAGCAAAAGTTAATCTGCAATTTGGAGTCCTGGTTCTCATATTATTCAGAACAGCGTCCTATATGCATGCCACTAATCGGGCATTGCCATTCCTCAGGACCGTGTTACACATCTTGATAGTTGTAACTGAGAATCTGGCCTACTGGTCCGTTTGTTTCACAGGGTCCTGTGAGTCTGTATTCC
>NW_007151867.1:0-852 GCF_000164805.1 Carlito syrichta | reverse complement strand
TTCTGGGCACAAGTAAAGGCTGATTACAGGACTAAGGCATCATCTCGCCACATTTGTGTGTAACTCTTGTCTTAAGATGCACCCTGTAATCTTAAAACTTCCGTTTGTGAATCTATTTGATATGACTTGGGGGGTTGGGGTTGCCAAATATGAAGTACATATTTTAAAGTTAACCAGGAATCACTGATTCCACGTCCCTGGAAAACAGCTGGGCATCTGTGTATTTGCATACAGAATTTAGGAATCCAGATGGCCAGGGAAAAGCAGGCTCTTGCTGAGAACAAGAAAAGAATTCGGGATCAGGGGTCCTCAATCATCAAAACCTATATGGCCTCTTGATAATGTTTAATGAGGAATCTGGGCTTGTAGGTCCTTCCATTTTTCAGAGATACTTTTTACGTTTAACCTAAAATCTATTACAGATCCAAGAAGATTCCTGTCCTTTTGATACTTGTAGTCGAGTATCTGAACCTACTATTTCGTTTGTTTCCATCAACATCTTTGGCCATAATCTTTTCCCTAGGTGTCAACTGGAATGTTGCTACAAAATCCCTCGCTGAAGGTTACCTCAAAATACCGAAATTTCCTGTGGTCACGCTGGTGGAAAATGGGATATTGGGTTTAGAATATTACACATTTTTACGATGTCTTGTTAAGGGGAACCTGGAAGTTTGGATTACACTTCCCAGGTTCTCTATGGGAGTCTTTCTATTGATATCCAAACAACTGGATTCTATGTTCACCAGGAAATATCACGGGTATTGCTGAGAATTAAGCAGGAATTTGCTAAAAGGGAATCCTCATATACGGGAAACAACATGGCCTCTTACTATGGAAGAATAAAGAATCTGA
>NW_007151866.1:3503-8129 GCF_000164805.1 Carlito syrichta | reverse complement strand
GATGGATGGATGGATGGATGGATGGATGAATGGATGGATGGCTGGACAGACAGACATTTGGATGGAAGGGTGGGTGGATGGGTGGATGAATGGATTGATGGATGGATAGATAAATGAATGGGTTCATGGGTAACTGAATGAATAGAGAGTGGATGAATGGGTGGGTGGAAGGAAGGAAGGGCCAATAGATGGGTGGATGGGTAGTTGAATGGATAGAAAAATGGATGGATAGATGGAAGATGGACAGACAGATGGACAGTCGAACAGATGGGTGAAAAGAATAGCACTCGCCCTATTATGAAGTTCACCAAGGCCTATGGACACCAGCAGCTCCCTCCTGCCCGAGAACTTGGAGAGAAAGAGTGTCTGCTGGGGGCTTACCTGGAAAGGAGCCCAGCCCCAGCTCCAGTGGAAGGCGGATGCCCAGGCCAGCATTGTCAGGGAGGAAGTTAAAGATGATGTAGTGGCTTCCAAACAGTGGGATGAGGAAGAGTGTTGACTTGGAGAGACGCCTGTGGGAAAGACACACTCTAGGCTCCCAAGGCTGGAATCAGAGACTCCAATGTGCACAGCCCACTCTCCCTTCCCATCACCTCCTCAGACCCACTCTGTGTATAGCCACCTGGCATCTCTGCCTCCCACACTCACCCTGGGCTTCCTTACTTCAGGGCCCTGAATCCTGCTGTTCTCTCTGCCAAGTGCTCTTGCCCTAGTGTATTCCAAAGTCTACACATCTTTCAAAGTCTAGTTCAAAGACTGCTTCCTCCAGGAAGTCTTCCCTATCCTTTCCCTCTCCCCATCTAGAAAGGATCTCCTGCCCCAGGTTTCCCTAGAAATTGATTCCAGCACTCATTGTCATGGCAACTGGCTATTTGGAGTCCCCATCCTTCCAAATGTGGTCTCCTAGAAGACAGGGACCAGATTTATTCTCTCTCTGGGAATATGGGGAAGAGTATAGAGATGGGACCCTGAATGCCTGCTGAATGAGACAGAACCACACGAAAGCCCCTCAGTTACCCTCTCTCAGTGTCCAACACACACACACACACACACACACACACACACACACACACACACACACCACTGTACCAGTACTGGGACTGGATGTGGAGCCTGCCCTGAGCCAGCTCCAGCTTCCTCAGCAGGATGAGGATAATATTGAGAAAAAGTCCAAAGTTGACCTGTGAACAGAGGCATGGGAAGAGAGGGCAAAGGCCAGGGGTAGCCCTGGATGGCCTGAGGTGGGGCCTCAGCACTTTGGGGAGCTAGACCCCCGAATCCTTGACACACAGGATGTGCAGGTGGATGAACGCACAGACGACTGCCCCAGAACTTGTAGCCTAGAGGCTGGGAGGTCCCACGTGCAAGCCATGGAGGGCAGAGGAGGGCTCAAACACCCCCCTCCAATCCTGGGATCAAGACAGGGAGGGTCAGGTCTTGCCACGGGCCTCCTGCTGCCTCCCAGGCTCTTCTCTGGTACAAAGCAGGTGCCCCTCACTTTGCACAATTGCTAAGCTGAGAAAAGGTTGCACATGGATGCAAGCCATGTGAAGCAGTCCTCACCGCCTCTGTTCTGTGTGGAGCATGGGGAAAAGGCTGCACTCAGCCGCAATCTCCGCCTACTTCCCCCTATGCCCAGTCTCTCCAGGCAGTGCTAAAAGGTCTGCAACCAGCTCACCAGATCATCAAAACTCTGAACTACAACAGCCTGCTTGTTGAGACACTCCTCTGGTTACCAATGGGCTACTGAGGCCCAGAGAGGGTCTCACAGACACTCAGCAGCAGAGCAAAGCTGGAACCCAGGTATTCCAACTCCCAGCCTGGACACGCTCAGCCCCTCAGTGGGTTCAAGGAGGTTGACTGAATAGGGACCTCCCCCACGGAGAGGACGATGGGCCCTTTGATGATCCACCAGTAGGGGGAGCTGTCGTCCAGGTCCCAGCACCTGGGGAGCGAGGACAGGAACACAGAGACTGCAAAATCCCTTCTTCTGTGACACCCCACACGCCTCCCACTGTCTCCTCTCTGGCATTCACATCCCTGGTCTCACTCCGCCTGCCTTCCAGCCTTCTTTCCTGACGCAACCAGTTATCCTCCCCTGAAAGGGGTGCCCCAATCCAGGCTGGGCCCACCCTTTCTCTCCACCTCATTGGATAAACATCTCTAAAGTCAGTGGATTTGATGCCTCCTTGCTGGTCCCAGGACTTCCCTTTTCAGACAGTCCCACTGCACCGGGTCACCCTGAACTCCCCTCTCCTACCCAGTCCAAGTCCTTTCTGGGGCACCCACAGCCTGTCTTCCGGTCTCCCATCCCCCAGTCTAGTTGGGAAGTCCCTCCTCTCCTCTTCCCAGCCTGCCGTCTGTCTCACACCCCATGCTGACTCATGTGAGATCCTCAAAGCCCAGCTTACAGACCATCCACGTGCCAGTGAAGAACACAGGCACCCTGTGGGGTCATAGAGGAGACAGAGCGAGGGGGATCTGCATACTTGGCTCTGAGATCTGTCCCCCAACCCCACCACCAGCCACACAGGACACTGCAAAGGCAGGATCAGGCACAGGCCACAGCCAGGGACTAGTCCTGCTCTCCAGCACCTGCTGCAGGGCTGCAGCCATTCTCGCCTTCCCTGGGCCTTAGCATGAGGTGAAGGGACCTTTAAGTGAGCTCCCTGGGCCTCCCCAGCCCTCTACCTCCCCATGGTGTCCTACCGGCCCCCATGATTACCCCAGCCAGCGGCAACCAGCCACCAGAAGGCTCTCCTTGAGCTGAGGGAAGAGGAGGCCAGGAGGCAGATCAGGTAGACGGCTTCTGCCGAGAGCCAGCTGAAGTTGGTCATGGTGGCAAAATGGAAGGTAGCCACGGAGACCTTGCACAGAGCCTGGGGGCCAGGATCTGGGTGCTTCAGAGCTGGGACACCCATGGAAGCCCCCATCCAACTCTCCCCTACCCCACTCAGACCCGGAACCTCCGGGCCCTGCCACTTCAGGCTGGGCCATTCGATTCCTTGGGCTTCCCAGAAGGGCTGAAATAGTATAAGGTGATGGCTAAGGGCATAGATGTGGGTGGGGACAGCCTGGGCTCCAATGTCCTGTCTATTGGCTATGCAAACTCTTCATGCCTTGGTTCGCCATCTGTGAAAGGAAACTTTCCCAGAACCTGGTTTCTGTCCTTGTTCATGACTCATAGGAGTCAAGGGAAACTCTAAGAGTCACTTCTGCTTTTACTCTCACACCCTCCTTCCCCAGAACTGTGACTAGGGAACAGAATTCATTCAGGCCCAGCTCTGTCTGCAAACACACTGTACCACCCGTGCATGCATTCACTTGCTGCATGACTTGCTCGCCTGCCAGGCAAGTGGGACCACCTCTGAACCCGGACGACGCAGGTTTGGTCCCGGGCCCTCCGCCCACTACCCCCATTTCAACACCAAGCTCTGGGGTTGGTGGCGCTCCCCCAACAAAGCCACCGAACACTCCAGTAGGTGGTGGGAGCCTGACCTCTGCTCCACCACCAGCCACCTTCCCCCATGTCACACCGAACCTGCCTCCCCCACCTGCCCTGAGACCCCTTAACAACGCGTCAGCTTCTCCTCCTGGCCTGGGGGGCCTAGTCGCTACCTGGGCATCAGCCCTCTCCCCATGCCATGGGGCAGGCTATAGGCGAACTTCCTCTCGGTCCAGAGAAGGGCCTAACTCTGCCCCCCTCGTCCCACCCTCTGCTCCCCTCCGCTTCCTCCTCTTATGCCCCAGCCCCCCAATCAGGTATCCCTATTCACCCTCTAGCAGTAGCTCTGCGACTGCCTCCTCTTCCAGCTCTTCCGCTGCCGCCGCCGCCCAGTACCCAACTTACCAGGCGCTGCCCAGTTATCCCCACTCTTTCCCTCCCCAGGCAAAACTCTCAGTCTCCAACCAACCCCCCAAGTACACCCAGCCTTCTCTCCAGTCCCAGGCAGTGTGGAGCCAGGGTCCCCCTCTGCCTCCTCCGTAGGGCCACCTCTTAGTCAACAGCAGTGCCCACCCCAGCCCCTTCCCGCCTCCTGCCAGGAGCCAGACCAATGCCCACCTGCCAGCGCCAACACACCAGCAGCAGCAGCATCACGGGACCTCTGAGGACCCGCCCAGAGCGTTTCCCCACCCTTTGGAAAGCAGTGGCGCCCACCATGCGCACTCCTATGCCATGTCGCCCTCCTTGGAGTCTCTGAGGCCCTACCCGCCCGGGTCAGCACACCTGCCCCCGCCGCACGGCCAGGTGTCCTACAGCCATGCCGGCCCCGGTGGCCCTTCGGCCTTTTCCTCTTCCGACTCGTCCTCCTCCTTCTCCTCTCAAGGGTCCTACCCCTGCTCGCACCCCTCCCCTTCCCAGGGCACCCAAAGGGAGCCCTATCCCCTTCCCACCGGTGCCCACGGTCACCACTTCCTCGGCCACCCTCTCCACGGTCATCGCTACTGTGGCCTCCTCGTCAGCAGGGTACAAGACGGCCTCGCCGCCCGGGCCCCCGCCATTCGCGAAGCGAGCCCCGTCCCCGGGGGCCTGCAAGACGGCCACCCCGCCCGTGTACAAGTCGCGCTCTCCCCCCGCCTTCCGGACGGGGACACCGCCAGGCTACCGAGGCACTCGCCGCCCGC
>NW_007151866.1:0-3483 GCF_000164805.1 Carlito syrichta | reverse complement strand
CCGGGGCCTGCCCTCTCTGCCGCCGTCGCCGCCCGCGGACCCCGCCGGCCCGGCCCTGAGCACCACCCAGATCAAACAGGAGCAGGCCGAGGAGTACGAGGCGCCCGAGAGCCCGGTGCCCCCAGCGCCCCCAGGGCGCAGGCTCTCATCCCCGTCCAAGGTGGTGGACGTGCCCAGCCACGCCAGCCAGTCCGCCAGGTTCAACAAGCACCTGGACCGCGGCGTCAACTCCTGCGCGCGCAGCGACCTATACTTCGTGCCGCTGGAGGGTCCAAACTGGCCAAGAAGCTCGCCGACCTGCTGGAGAAGGTGCGGCGCGAGGCCGAGCAGTGCGCGGGCGAGGAGAAGGAGCGCGAGCGCGAGTGGGAGCGCGAGCTGGAGCGCAGCGTGAAGCTGGCTCGGGAGGGCCGCGCTCCCGTGGAGTGTCCGTCCCTGGGCCCCGTGTCCCACCGCCCTCCGTTCGTGCCAGGCAGTGCAGTGGCGACGGTGCACCCCTACCTGAGGCCTGACGCCCCGGCCTTGCGCACCCTCAGCGAGTACGTCCGGCCTCAAGTCATGTCTCCTGTAACCGCAACCGCCCCGTCTAGGTGCCCGTGGGTGCGGTGGACCCGGGGCTCCTGGGCTACAAGTCCCGGCCCGGTACAGCAGCGACCCGGCTGCCCGGGAGAGGCAGCGGGAAGCCCGGGAACGAGACCTCCGCGACCGCCTCAAGCCGGGCTTCGAGGTGAAGCCCAGCGAGCTGGAGCCCCCGCATGGGGTCCCCCGGCCGGGCCTGGATCCCTTCCCGCGACACGGGGGCCTGGCCCTGCAGCCTGGCCCGCCCGGCCTGCACCCTTTGCCCTTTCCCTGAAGCGAGAGCGGCTGCCTCTGGCGGCCGGGCCAGCCCTGCGTCCGGACATGTCCTACGCGGAGCGGCCGAGCGGCAGCAGCGGAAAGGGTGGCAGCCCTGGGCAACGACCCCCTGGTGCGGCTGCAGATGCTCAACGTGACCCACGCCCCCCTCCACCACCACCAGCACTCGCACATCCACTCGCACCTGCACCTGCACCAGCAGGACGCCATCCATGCAGCCTCTGCCTCGGTGCACCCTCTCATTGAACCCCTGGCCTCGGGGTCTCGCCTTACTCGGATCCCCTGCCCAGCTGGGACCGTCCCTAACCCGCTTCTTCCTCACCCTCTGCGCGAGAGCGAAGTTCTTCGTCACCAGCTCTTTGCCGCCCCCTGCCGGGACCTGCCGGCCTCGCTCTCCGCCCCGATGTCTGCAGCGCACCAGCTGCAGGCCATGCCCGAGCCGTCGTCCGAGCTGCGGCGCCTGGCGCGGGAGCAGCAGCAGGGGCTGCACGCCCACCACCCGCTGCACAGCGTGCTGCTGCCCGCCCAGGAGGACTACTACAGTCACCTGACGAAGGAGAGCGACAAGCCGCTGTAGATCCTGCGATCGAGAGCGCGCCCGTGGCTTCCGCGCCTGGACCTTGGAAGCCCCGGCCTGCCCCCAGCGCCGCCGGAGTCGGCACCGCCAAGCCGCGGGGCCTCCGCAGCTGGGCGGAGGAAGCCGGGGAAGGACGGACGGACCAAAGGCAGAGGCCGAGGGGTGTGCGGAGGCGGGGGCAAGGGCGGGGACAGCACGCTCACGGTGTCTCAGACCAGGCCCCTCTTCCTTGCTCCCCCTGCTTTCTTCCTCCCCGTGCCCACCCTCGGTGGCCGCTCCCCTCCCTGTTGGTGTGATTATTTCATCTGTTAGATGTGGCTGTTTTGCGTGACACTGCGTGTCGCCCCCGCCCCTCCCCGCCCCTCCCTGCCCCATGTGCTCGCCCCCTCTGAGATGTATGCCCCGCCCCTCCCCACATTAATAATTTATGTATAAATATCTTTATGACGCTCTTTAAAGAACATCCCCACTGAAACCAATCAAAAGAAAGAAAGAAAGAAATGCATTATAGTAAATATATACTTTTTCTTCTCTGAAGATTATACTATTGGAAGTGCCTCGCTTCTACTCTGTGAATTTTTTATTTATTTATTTATTTTTTTTGAGTTGGAGTCTCACTCCTCACCCGGACTGGAGTGCAGTGGCCGCTCCCGGCCACCGCAGCCTCAACCCGCTGGGCTCCGGCGATCTTTCCACCTCAGCCTTCTGAGTAGCTGAAATTACAGGCGCGCACTACCACGCCTGCTGATTTTTGATTTATTGTAGAGATGAGGTCTCGCCAAGTTGCCCAGGCGGGTCTCGAACCCGCGGGCTCAGGCAATCCACTCACCTCGGCCTCCCAAAGCGCGGGATTACAGGCTGAGCCACGGAGCCCGGCTCTGAAATTTTACAGGGGTTGTCAATTCAGCAGCAGTAACTTTTCCACCAAGGTTGGAAATATTTAAGTCAATTTGAGCATCCAAATGATCTTGCTATCAGTATTTCTCAAATGTATTTTTTTTTTGTTTGTGACTTGTGATTCTCATAAACCAATAAAGTTCTATCAATGTTTGTGTTCCTAACCCTGAATTGTACCTCATATCTTTATAATAAAAAAATTAATTTTTTTTTAATTTTAGAATTGTGAAGTCGAAGTGTGGATTTACTATACAGGTAAATTTCACACAGGTGGAGTTTGGGCTTCTAGCTGGTCCTCTGTCCTCCTGACAGTGGACCACATACCCAGGGTGTTGCTATGTGCTCCCCTCCTTATTTTCTCCATACCTCCCCTAGCAGTGTCCAGCGTCTGACAATCTCACCTTTGTGCTAGTGTGACTAATATTCAAGGTCCGCTTATGAGTGAAAATATGCAGTACTCACTTTGTTTCTGCAATAGTTCACTTCGTAAGATGGCCTCTAGTTGCATCCAAGTTGCTGTGAACGCATGACTTTGTTCTTTATAGCTGAATATTATTTCATCATGTATATATGTACCACATTTATTTTATCCAGTCCATTGTTGATGAGCATCTGTATTGGTTCCATGGTTTTTGCGATTATGAACAGTGCTGTAATAAACATGCATGTGCAGGTGTGTTTTTTTGTGGAGCAAATTATGTTCCCCTGGTTCTATTCCCAGGAGGGAGATTGCTGAATCATAAGGAAGTTCATTTTTAGTTCTTGGAGAAGTTACCATACTGCTTTCCGTAGAAGTTGACCTACTTTTTATTTGATTTCGATTTGGTTTTCTCTCTCCCTCAACATTCAACTCTTAATAAATATATGCTTGCAAAGCATTTAGAATATGCTGACATAAACTAAACATTTAATTAATAACAGACATTAGTATAATAAAGTGGATTGCAGCTAAGTAATAACAAGGGAATTGGAAATAATTTCAAAGATATATTAACTCT
Organism: Carlito syrichta; assembly: GCF_000164805.1. Taxonomy (NCBI): domain Eukaryota; kingdom Metazoa; phylum Chordata; class Mammalia; order Primates; family Tarsiidae; genus Carlito; species Carlito syrichta. Next base: position 159 of record NW_007151866.1, on the reverse strand, counting down.
GCTATGAGATATCAACATGAGATATAAACATCCCTGAAATTTATTCATTTTTATGAGATATAGACATCCCTGAAATTTATTCATTTTTATTCATTAAATTAGTCATTTAACAAATATTACTTAATTGATTATTAGAGTTAGAAATGTCAATAAATATTA
>NW_007151865.1:0-12755 GCF_000164805.1 Carlito syrichta | reverse complement strand
ACACAATGTCATAGATGAGTTTCTTATACCCCCTATGCAGCTTACTTCAACAACTAATACATGAAGATGAAAGGTTTGAATTTTTCAAGAAAATGACAAAAATGAGAATAGACAGTAAAATTTGATATTACTGTCACAGAGAGTGACATCAACATCATTGTTACCATATATTAAAACAGATTTTCATGAATTGGTTTAATTGGCCTATAGATTTTTCCTAAGAAAATGATGTAATAACATCTTAGCTTTATTTTATATTACATTGAGTCTGATTTTTGTAGGATGACAATATTAGCAAAATATTTGAAGGTTTGATTTTTCAATTAATCCATATTATATATTAATATAATATTGATTATATATTAATATAATATATTAATCCATAAAGTTTAAATAATTAATATATTAATCCATAAAATTTAAATAATCTCTTAATATATGTTTATAAAGGCTAATACTTAAAATAATTTCTAGAATAAAGCATTTGAGACAAAGGCATAAGTTATTGGTTGGTGACATTTGAGAGGACACATTCTGTTGAGTAAAGGAACCAAAAAGAAGATGGCTGATGATTAAAGGGTCAGAGGGACAGACTGAATGAAAACACTACTCATCAAAGACATCTAACAATGAAAGAAAAGAGGAAGGAACAATGAGGTCAGAGAACTGGAGCTTGTTTGTTTAAGAAAGTCAACCACATTTGAAATAATTCATTTGTCTAAAGGAATTATATTTAATTATTTTGAATCAAAGATTAATACATGTGGTTTGGAAATGTTTGAAATTTCAAACAATATTTAAATTAAAAATTGTTTTATTGATACTCCAATTATAAATTGCAAATTATAAAATATAATATTAACAACTAGTTATGCATTCTTTTAAAATTTTTCTATGCATTTGCAAGTATAAACTTTAATTTTGTGTGTGGATAAACTGTCCTTGATAATTGTATTTGTCCTTCTCTTGATCTGGATTATCTAAAATTGCCTAATGATCCACCCTTTCAATTTGTGTTCATACCATTCGACCTCATCAGACTTGGCATTCATTGACTTATGCTTCTTACAAAGTCAAATCACAATTTCCATCGCTATAAGCTTAAGTTTCCAAAGTAGTAATGTTTAAAGTCCTTTCTGTTGTCCACAGATGGATTCCAACATAAGCCTAATTCCCAGTTCAGGATGTCCTTGTTAACATCAAAGGGTAGAAGACCCTGGGCTCAATGTTACCGACCATTCACAAATTGGAAGTTAAGGAGAACTGTCACAAGGGAAAACTTTGAACAAGAGAAGATGAGGAGTATCAGTATTGGAGAAAAGCCTCTTCCTTTATAATGTCTATTAAGAGACAGTTTGTACAATTTTGCAAGAGTATGGGACCAGGGATCTAGTAATCAATTGCCTTTACTAGAGATGAGCTTCACAATGCATTTTCTAATTTGTTTTTGCTCTCTCCCTAATTCACTTTTTCTTGGATAAACATGGTGTAGAAAATATTTTCATAGACTCGATTTGTGAAACAATTGCTTTTTCTCTTCTATTTGCTATTTTTAATTCTCATTTTTTCTAGTACATGTTTATCTTTAATGTATAGGGCAACTTGAAAGACTATTGATATTAATGTTTTCTGCATTTTTACATAGCAAATGTAAAAATGATTTTGCTGGTCTTTCACTTTTATTCTTGGTGTCTCTTGCCTTTCTATTTTAATTTTTATATGTCTATATGTCAATATTTTGAAAATATTTTTTAATTTTTATCTTAATAATTTTCAATTAACATACAGTAGCCGCTGACTTTTCATATTTGTCTGTTTTATTTCAACAATAATTAAGATGGGATTGGTTGAAGATGGCAATGGAACCTGTGGGAGAGTGAAAATCTCTGCAAGGGTAAGTGTCCACACAGACAGTCTGAGTGAGTGGGTGAGTGCTGCTGGGTGAGTGAAAGTCCATCTGAGATGAGACTGGTACTGTAGCTTCCCTCCAGAGGTGGCTGGAAGCCACCACTACCCTGACATTGGAGACCATAGTGTGCAGAGTCATCAGTCATACTTGGGGGTCTCTCAGGAGGAGGCAGCAGAGGTCAGCTGGTCTCAGTACCTGGCACCTGGCCCATGGCACCACCCATGGCAGTGGGCTGGATACTGGCCATGGGAACTGCGGAGAGGGCACAGAAAGGAAATCTGAAACTGAGACCTGCCCCTAGTGAGGAGACACCAACTTGCGTTGTTTTCTCTGTTCTGGGATGGGCAGAGACCTGCGTTGGCCCCTTCAGCTCTGTTCAGCCTCCAACGTGGGACCCAACAGCGATTGCTGCACCCCCCACCCCAGGACTGACCATTACTGATCCAGAGAGGAAAATTTAGGAGCCGACATGGAGAGATGGCTGCCCCACCCTCACGCTGGACCAGGCATAGAAACATAGATCTGAGTGGGGTACTTGGCTGCAGAGGCAGAAGTAGCAGTGAATGAGTTGTGTTAGTCAGGAATTGATTCATCCACCTCCCACAGCAGCCCACAGTGGTAAGAGCCACCAGATCAGCCTGCACTGAGAGTGGAGGGGAGGGATCTGGAAACTAGAGCCCACTCCCTACCAAAGCAATAGGCCAGAAGGGTGGCTTGGGAAAGGAAACTGAAGTTCCAAAAATGGCCACAGAGGGTGTACTTTTTCTTCTTTTTCTTTTTCTCTCTGTTTTTGTTTACGTTTTAATACTTGTTTTGTTTTTGTTTTGGTGATTTTTAGTTTTCCTGTTTGCATATAGGTATTTTTGAGGGCGAGTGTATTAAAATGTTTTTTTTTTTTTTGTAATGTTTGTATGGGTTTTTTTTTTTTTGCTTTGGTTTTTGTTTTTGTCTGTTTCTTATTTATTTATTAGTTGGTGTTCCTGTTTTCCTTCTCCTTCTCCTGTCTTCATCTTCCTTCAGTCTCCTTTCTTCCTTTTCTGTTCTTACCCTTTTACTTATCTCATTTTGCTCTCAGGGTGCATACATATGCTCCCACCACATGAACAGATTGTAAGGTGGAGGAAACTGGGTTTAAGGGGGGGTCACACACTTGCCAGTGTATACTGTGATCTGCAGATAGCTTCTGAACCACAGCTTCCCCCATCACACCATAATCAAATCTAAGAACTGCAAAAACCACAACTATTCATCCTCAGTCCAGTTTCAAAATTGAACAAATCCAGAGGATGTATATAAGGAAGAATGAGGGACTGAGCAAATATAAATTTCAGCTGTCCCACATCACTGAGCAACAGAATTAAGGAAGTGGAGGAATGAAAATGAATGAAAGGAAGAATACAGGTCCCATACAGACTCCTGGGAAGAGGGTATCTGAGAATGCAGACTTTGAAACTCAATGAAGAGCCTCCAGAATGACTGCTCCCAAACCACAAACCCAGAGATCAAGATATTAATAGAGAAGTATACATAGAAATGAAAAGACAAGAGAAAAGAATGAAGGAGTTGTTAAGTGAGATGATGGCAATAAAGAATACAGTGAACAAAATAAATAACATACTAACAAGCATGAAAAGCAGAATTAACCAAGCAGAAGAAAGAATGTTTTTCTTCACATACACTCAAATCAGATATAGATTCAACAAAGAAATAGAGCTGCAGGCCAATATCCCTCATGGACATAGCTGCAGAAGTACTCAACAAGATTCTAGCAAATCAGATCCAACAACACATCTCAAAAATCTCTTGCCATGGTTAAGTAGGCTTCATCCCTGGAATGCAGGGCAAGTTCAACATCCACAAGGCCATAAATGTAATTAAATACATCAACAGAAGTAAAAAGAGGTATCACATGATTATATCATTAGATGCAGAAACAGCTTTTGTTAAAATCCAACATCCCTTTTTGATAAAAACCCCTGAACATGTAGGCATAGAGAGAAATAAGCATATCTCAAAATAGTAGGAATCATATATGAAAAACCTGCAGCCAACATATTGCTAAATGATCAAAAATTGGAAGCATTTTTTCTGAAAACTGGAAAAATACAAGGCTGCCCACTTTCATCCCTCTTGTTCAACATAGTGTTGGGAAGTCCAAACTAGAGCAATTAGACAAGAGAAGGAAATGACTGACCATATGCATGCAATTAAATCAAGTGTATCCTTGTAGGGAGAGAGGAAGTCAAGTTATTCCTCTTCACAGATAATATGATGCTATACCTTGAAAATTCAAGATAATCTGTCAAAAAACCTTCTTGCACTGATAAAGGACTTTGGCAAAGTCACAGGATACAAAAATTAACTTGCAAACGACAGTAGAATTCTTATACAGGCAGAGAACCAAATAAAAAAGCACAATCTCATTCAGAATAGCTTCAAAAAGAAAGAAAGAAAGAAATACTTTGGCATCCCCCTAAGCAGAGATGTGAAAAACTTTTAAAATGACTACAAATTATTGCTCAAAGAAATCAAAGATGACACAACCAATTAGTAAAATATTTCATGCTCGTGAATTGAAAGAATCAATATTGTTAAGGTGTCTATCCTACCCAGGCAATCTACAATTTTAGCACAATACTCATTAAATTACCAGCATCATTCTTCTCAGAACTGGAAACAACAATACAGAAATTCATATGGAATCATAAATGACCATGAATAGCCGAAACAATCCTTAGCTATATATATATATATATATATGCTAAGCATTTTAGGATATATATATATATCCTAAGCAGGAGGGATCACACTCCCAGACTTTAAACTTTTAAACTTTATTATAAGGCAACAATAATCAAAACAACCTGGTATTGGTACAAGAACAGGCATGTAGACCGATGCAACGAGATACAGATTCCAGAAGCAAAACTTCAATTTCTCAACCAACTCATCTTTGACAAAATCTCCACTAACAACCACAGGGGAGAGGGGAATTTATTCAGTAAATGGTCCTGGGAAAATTGGCTGACCATATGCATACAATTAAATCAAGACTCCTACCTATCACCAAACACAAAAATCAACTCGAAATGGATCAAACACATAAATGTAAAACTCCAAACTATATGAACGGTAGAAAATGCAGGAGACACCCTTATAGAAATGGGAACTGGCAACCAATTCTTAAGCAAATCCCCAAATGTCCCTGCCTTAAGAAATAAGTTAGACAAGTGGAACCTCATCAAACTGACGAGCTTATACAAAGCCAAAGAAACCATCAATAGAGTGGGGAGACAACTCACAGATTGGGGAAAAATATTTGCCCACAGTATATGTGGAAAAGCCCAAACATCTAGGATCTACAAGGAATTCAATCATACAGGGAAAAACAAACAAACAAACAGCCCTATTATAATGTGGGCAAAGGATATGAATAGACATTTCTCAAAAGAAGACATATGAGCAGCCAACAAATACATGAAAAAATGCTCAGTCTCTCTAATATTCAAAGAAATGAAAATTTAAACTACACTGACACGCTACCTAACTCCAGTCAGAATGGCCATCATCAATAACTCAAAAAACAACAGATGCTGGAGATGATACAGGAAAATGAGAGCACTTCTACACTGTTAGTGGGAGTGTAAACTAGTACAAACTCTGTGGAAAACAGTGTGGCAATTCCTCAAAGATCTAAAAATCAACTTTCCATATGACTCAGCAATCCCCTTCTGGGAACATACCTGGAATCGTTCTACAAAAAAGATACCTGCACATGCTTGTTATTGCAGCATTTTTCACAACAGAGAAACATGGAACCAATCATGCTACTCACTGAAAGTAGAATTGATTTTTTAAATGTGATACACATACATGATGGAATATTACACAGCCATAAAGGAGGGCAAAATTATGAACTTTGCACCAATTTGGTTGGTTTTAGAATTTTCAGCACCAAGTTATTGATCACAGAACCAAATTACTGAGTACCACATGTCCTCACTCATAAGTGAACACTGAACAATTATAATACAACAAGAAAGAGATTGACAGTGGTGGGAAACTGCCAGGGGAGGAAGTGGGAGGGCACACTTCATGAATAAGGGTACCTGATCACATCCAGGTGATATGGGGACCAAATTGAGACTCAAACGTTACCTGTACAGTGATCATTTGCATACCTAATCCTGAATTATATCTTATATCTTTAAAATTAAAAATTAAAAATAGTAATATAATAATTAGAAAGAGCAAATAAATTTTTCTCTTTGGCACTATTAAAATAGTGAATTATACTTTTTTTATTCCTTTTCTGAAATGAAATCAACTTTGTCTAGGTATATGATTCTTTTCAGTTAGAAGTAAGTGGGTTTTTTTGTTGAAATTTATAATGATTGTTTTGATATGAATTAATAGTATTAAATTTTTATTTTTTAATTATATGCTGTCTTCACAAATTCTATAGAAATTTTCATTACTTCTTGTGTGCTTTCATCAGTGTAAATGTTGTCATTAATTACTTGCTTATAGAATAAATTTAATGATTATAATTGCATCATTAGCTATGTCATTTTTTCAAACAGTGGTTAGCTTTCTAAAATGTATTACTGATTGCCTTCATGTTTTCACTAGCTACATTTTTTTCTGATGAATTTAAAATTATACACTAAGAAATGGATGTTTTTAAGAGCAAGAACAAGATTTCTTTATTTTTTACTTCTCTAGTATTTCAGAGAATAATATTACACCTATCTAGAACTTTATATAGTTTTAGTTTTGTTAAGTATATTCAGTGTGATAAATTATATGTTTTGGTTTTTGAATAGTATTTTTATGAATTTAATTATTTCTTCTTTATATTTAATTTTATAAAAGTCACATATGTATATATTATTAAGTCAGCACTAAAGAAGAACTTGTGATGAAATGCAGGGGTTTCCTTTCCTTTACCTCCTCAGAACCATTTCTACTCCTCAGAAGCAACTTCTTTTAGCCTTTCCTGTTTGTATTCTGACTGGAAGTTACCACAGTAATTTTAAATAATATGAAACTACTTTCTTTTTTTTTAAGTGAGAAAGCAAGATTTATTGAGAGGACAGAGAACCTCCCACACTGGGGGGGGGGGGATCCGAAGGGGTTACCCTGTAACTTCTTTCTTTTAGTCATGAAGATTTAATTTCCTTAACCCTTTCTTCTTTGATTGCAATATTTTATCTCAATATCTTTATAATAATAATTACATTTTACAGAAGTATTTTGGTAGTCTACAGTTCATAATCTTTAGTTATAAGCTTCGCCTTTGTTTCCTTGGAGTTAATGAAAACCCTGTAAGATGTTACATCCTTACTCTTCCCCCTGTTCTCTTCTTGATTTATTCTCTCTAGTCTTGGTTGATAGTACTTTTACATGCCCATGTTGTTAACAAGAATTTCTTTCTTTTAAGCTAATCATTATTTAGAATTTTTCATAAGTTGACTGACTGAAATTTGAAAATAGTTTATTGTGTGTATGTGTCATAACTTATATTGTTATAAGTAATAATGTATACTGCTACTAACAATATACTAAATTATAATAATTACACAATTACTATTTTATGTGTGATCAAATATGGCCCTGGAATTACATTGCCTCTTGTGTTGGCTTAACACAAACATCAGATTATAACTTTTAGCCATTTATTATTTCAAATATTCATTTATTTTAGCTAACTTCATCTTTGAGCAGTTTATGAAAGTAGACAGTCTTATAATTTTGTATCTTCTGGTGTTACAGGCTGAATTCAGTTTCTTCAAAATGAATATTTTGAAGCCCAAACCAGCATAATCATATTTGAAGATGGGACCTTTGAAAGGCAAATAGATTTAGATGGGATCATGAAGGTGGGTCAGAATGAGATTTGTGCCCTTGTAAGAGGAGACACCAGAGAGCTGGGCTTATATCTTTCTCCTCTATGCTTCTCCCTCACTTTCAATCATTCTGTCTTGTGAAGACATAGCAAAAATGTGGTTGTCCTCAAACCAGAAAAGAAACCCTCACCAGAGCCCAATCATGCTGCCATCTAGATTTTGGACTTGCTAGCCTCCTGTACTGTGTTAAATAGTTTTTTGTTGTTTAAGCTAAAATATCTGGCACTTGTGTCTAATTATAATTAGATTTTATTTAACAATATTATTTTTAAATAATCTGATTTTATTTTCCATTGTCCCTTTTAATCTATTTTTCAATATTACTTATATCTAATATAATATAAAATTTGGATATGTGATACTATGGTACTTCTTTGTTCCATTGTTCTGAAAGAAACCACCATTCATAGGCCACCATGTGTTCCTTCTGGTATAATTTCAGTATAATGGGGTTAGTTCATATATACCACTGTAAGAAATAATGTAGGGAATGACTTTATCTGAAAATGCTATTATTCTGCCATTATCCATTTTAACCAGTATACTAAATATGCTTTATTAATTAATTGAAGAAATTAAACACATCAAACCTGTTCAAATGCCAACTGACTATATCTAATTTAACTAGAAATATATTGTTTCAGATAGGTGGAATGTTATTCTCTGAAATGCTAGATAAATATAAAACAAATCTTGTCTTTTCTTTCAAAAATTTCTATTTCTTATTATATGCTTTAAAATTCATCCAAAAAAATCAGTTGCCCATAAAACTAGGCAATAAGAAATACATTTTAGAAAGTTAATCACCCTTTGAAGAAATGATGCAGCAAATATGGGAATTTGACTATTACATTTTGCCAGAACATTGTGGTGATTTTTTTCTGCTATTTTATACAGTGGAAAAGGCAGTTGATGCTAAACTTATTCTTTTGTAAGAAAATTATCTTTTGAAGATTTCAGCAGATTTTAAAACTTGACTTTTTGTTTCCTTGGAGTTAATGAAAACCATGCAGATGTGTTCATGCAATGATGTGCCTTTTATTCATTGGTGTGTTCTTTCCATCTTCATAAAGCTTCTATATTTGTCTTCTTTTTTGGGGCTTCTAGTCGGCCAACATCAAAAATTTCAATGATCCTCCCATGCCTTAATGTATATTTTATCTTGTATTCAATAATTTGGTTATTTTTGAACAGTTTTCAAAAATATTTTTTCAGATTATGTTTGAAACATAAGCAGAAGGAATATTCCTTAACTAAAATAAATTTATTCTTCAACCTGATTTTTTTTTATTTCTGGAATAATCTCTGGTTTCATGTATTTAATAGCTTCTGAAAATCACTGTAAGTTAATATATCCAAGTTCATAAACTTGGATAAAACTTGGGCTTTAAAACTTTAATTTTTTTTAATAATTAATCCGTATTTTTATTATGGTTTTGTGGGGTACAGTTAAGTGTTAGGTGTACAATTACGTTTCATTCAGACACCCTGTTGATAAGAGGTAAAAACTTTAATTTTTACATATTTTTTTCTGAAATATTTATTACTGCATGGGCATAAAAAGGTGTGTGTGTGTGTGTGTGTGTGTGTGTGTGTGTGTGTGTGTGTTGTAAGACAAGGGGAGAAAGGGAGAGAGATAAAGAGAGAGAGAAGAGAGAGAGAGATTTGGCATTTCTTTTAGAAAAATATATGTGCTGTACTCAACAGCAATCTCTGTGTAACAGTCCTGCTTTCTGGTGCTCCAAGTGCAGATTCAGAGTGGCACCAACCTCCTCAAAACAATCTTGTGACTTCCTTTCTTTGCTTCCCTTGCCTTTTCTAGATTCACTTTATTCCCCTTCTTACCTTGTTCTCCAAATCTTGTTGAAATCTCATTTTCAAGAGTGGATTGTCTCTAATTATTCTATCTAATAGAGGCATGTACTTATTTGTTTTTATACCTCCAGGAACTTTATTTAATGGAGGAATGCCAAAATTTCAGTTTTTTTAAACAAGATGGTTGTTTAGACCATCATAAAATTTTCCTTTTATAAAAATTAAAGATTTGGATAAACTATAATAATTTTTTTAAGTAGATAGATAAGAGTATGAGAAGAAACCGAGTTATGTTAAATGTATCTGCATGTATGTAAGTGTCACAATGTTTTATATATGACTAGTTTATACATATGGCATCAGTGATATAATTTCTCAGTATTTTTGAATTGTTAGATTTATAAATTTCAAATTAAATAAAAAATTTGCATTAGATAAGTATCATATGGATCACATAAAATAAACTTTAGGCCATACTCTAAAAAATCTCAAATTCTAATATTATACTATGATCTTTATTTTCTTCTAGCATGAAATTTGAGTCTTACATATTTTTAATTTATAATTATTGTTCAATTAAAATAGTTATAATTTTCTTTTTGATTTTTCTTAATTATGCCACCAGTAGTTGTTGAATAGGGCATGATTCTCAGCTTAAACAATACTACAATACATTCTGGGGAAAAAGTTAGAGGAAAAAATAAAAAGTGAGAGACAAAAACACTGATTTGGCAAAGGAAAAATATGTTTTAGAGGTAAATAATTGTCCTTGTGTATCATCTTCAAAATTGTATACCCTCTCTTAAATAGAACATAATAAATTTACCTAAATTTGTTTTACTGAATATTTCAGACTTTGAGTCACAATCTCAGATGAATCACTCCCTTTTGGTGTAAGTATTGGTAAACTTAAATAACTGAGAAAAATGCTTTAGTGGTTATCTTCCCAAGGTCAAGTGTAATATATGATATATATTTATATAGATAGATAGGCATATATTTTTTTCTTTGGCACGTCTGCAAGAACATAACAAAAGGTAATGTATTTCTGTCATATATATGTAAAAAATAAAATCATTCAATCACCAATTGAAAGTCACAAATTAAAAAAATAAAATGTGTAAGTGTCTGGGAAGTATTTTGGGGGAGATTCAAATTTTAATTCAATAGAGATAAACCAGACCCTACTAAAGGACTATTAAACATAATATCGTGAAATTTGTACTTCAAGATAACTTAATGCTTTCATTAAAATATCATCATCCTAATCTAAACTGCCTTCATTGGATTGAGAGAGGAGGCAATCAGACACTGGCTAGGCAGAGAGACACGGAGGGTCTTAAGGAGAAGTAACAATTGCAGGAATGTCTCTGCATTGTCCTCATTATATAGCTAGCAATTGAAAATTTGGTTCATGTGGCAAAGAGCATCCTCTTAAACCAACATGTTTTGTTCAAAGGGACTATTTGCCATTTGAACGCAGGGCTCAATAGCTTAACTAAGTGTCCTAACTTAATCTAAACTTATTATACTGTCATTAGCATGACATTAGCATTAAGGACCCCCCGTGGGCTATTATGTGGTACTTATGGGTAATAATCAAGATGGGAGTAACTTGGACAAGGGCACACGCACAGTAAAAGCTGGGACCAGGAAACACCTAGGAGAATGAGAGGCAAGTAGATGCAAATGAAAAGAATGCCCCTATAAGACAGATAAATACCCAGAATACTCCTCCACTGCGGATAACCCATTTTAGACCCCTCTTTGGAAAAAGAGGTTTATTACCTAATAAACTCATTCTTTTTGTGTCCACATTCCTTAATCTTCTTGGTCATGGGACAAGATCCTGAGGTTCCTGGTTTAAGCTGACAGTGAAGTTAAAACCTGCAACATTTTGGTGCTATGACTCAGAATAATGGATTCAGAAGGGTAAGTGAAAGCAGACCTGTCTCTTCACTTTCATTTCTGAGGCTTCTTATCCTCAAAGTAGTTTTCTATCTCAAAATCAACCTTAGCCTCTGCCAGCCATTTAAAAGCAGATAGCACGGCTGCTGTTCTATAAGTCACAGAATGCATGATTGCTGAAAAGGACTTAGTCAATCCCCCATTGCCCTTGGGTATTGTGAACGTTGGCTCTGTTCATAGCTGGTTTCCTTTCATGGATGTCTAGACGTTGCATGGATCTGGATTACGTTTGAGAGTAATTGATGATTTCTGGCCAAGGATACACCTTGGTGTTACCTGAAGGCTCTCTGATGGATTCCAATTCCTGACCTCCTGGAAGGGTATCAACAAAAGACTTCAATCTTTCCTATTGCATTTTCTTTCTCTCAAAGCTGCGGTGTTTCCTATCACTTCTTTGTATTCCATGTTAAAGACTTTTATGCAATGTGATGAAATGCTGGTATTTGCTAGAATAAACTTTAAAATTAAGGAATGTGACAAGGAACAATGTCGTTCTTGCTATTAAAAAAAACAGGAGGACATGAGAAAAAAGCTAAGGGAGGTTTTTCTTCCCTCAGTACATCTAGTCTGCTTCTTTTGTGTCAGGGACCAACATAGTTTTGCTAACGTGAATGGGATGGGCCTGCATAGTCCTTAACTTTCTCCCTTTGGACAGAATTTTGTGAAACCAAACACCTCACCTTGAGAACTGCAAGGGTATATTGTTTTGTTTAAGGCAAATTTGGATTCAAAGCTACACCTTAGCCTTTCAAGCTTCATCCAGCTGCTTAAGAGACTTTTCAAGATATAAGTTATTAACAAAATACAGACTTTTATCTCATGGAATACTATCAACCTTATGCCCTAAAAATCAGGTAGACCATTATTCACTTCATTAAGACCTAAATTCAAATTGGACTGTCCTATTTGTAATAATGAAAATCATGCATGGAACAGAAATACTTCCATAAGAATGTCTCACCAAATAATGGCTACAATGTGTCAAAGACCATGGGAGGAATATTCAATAGATCCATACATCTTTCTGAGAGACTTTTTACACCCTCAGTTTGAATAGTCACATAGAAAAGGAGGGTTCTACCTACAAATTAACACCTCTCGTTTCTGTGAGTGTGGGCAATTGACCAACATTATACTGATACTTTTCAAGGAAA
>NW_007151864.1:0-769 GCF_000164805.1 Carlito syrichta | reverse complement strand
TGAACGTTTGTCATGTTGAGTAGTGATGGGGATTGGGTCTCAGGTGGCCCATTCCTCAGATAGTGAACGTTGTACCCCACAGGTAGTTTCTGAACTCGAAGCTCCCTCTCCACCTTCCCCTTCCTGGTGTCCCCAGTGTCTATTATTTCCATCTTTGACCATTTAGCTTCCATACATGAGTGAGAATGTGATGTTTAGCTCTTTTTTCCTAATCAGTTCATTTAAGATGATGATCTCCAGCTCTATCTATGTTGCTGTGAATGATATGATTTCATTTTTCTATGACTATGTAATATACCGTGGTGTCTATATATACCACATTTTCTGTATCCAGTTAATTGTCAGTGAGCACTGAGGTTGGTGCCATGAATTTTCTATTGTGAATAATGCTGCAATGAATGTACAAATACAGGTATCCTTTTTAGATATTGATTTCTTTCCTCTGGGTAGATACCTAGTAGTGGGATTGCTGGGTCAAATGGTAATTCAACTTTTAGTAATTTGAGACATCTACATACTGCTTTCTATAGAGGTTGAACTAATTTAAAATCCCACTAACAGTGGATGAACATTCTCTTTTCTCCAGTACTGAGTCAACACTTGTTGTTTGTTGACTTTCTAACAATAGCCATTTTTACTGGTGTAAGGTGATAACTCATTGTTGTTTTAATTTTCATTTCTCTGATGATTGGTGATGTTGAACATTTTTCCATATGTTTATTGAGAAGTGTCTATTCATGTCCTTTGCCCATTATTTGATAGAATTATA
>NW_007151863.1:0-563 GCF_000164805.1 Carlito syrichta | reverse complement strand
GAGCTGATTTAACTAATTTCTGGCGAGTGATCTGACAGGTGAGCTGACTTAACTCATCAGTCAGTGAGTGAGCCGGCTGGTCAGCTGACTTAACTATTTGACTGGCGAGTGAACTGACTGGTCAGCTGACTTTAGTCAACTGGTGAGTAAGCCGATAGGTCAGAGGACTTAACTAGTTGGCTGGCCAGTGAGCCGAACAGTGAGCCGAGTTAACTAGTTGATCAATGAGTGAGGTGATAGACGAACTGCCTTAACTAGACCACTGGAATGCGAGTCGACAGGTGAGCTGACTTAACTAGTCGACTGGAGAGCTAGCCGACTAGCTAGCTATCCTGTTGGCCTGTGAGAGAGCTGACAAGATATTTGACCTATTGGCTGCTGAGCGAGGCAACTAGTTTCCTGACTGGTTGGCATGCAAGGGAGCTGACTAGTTAGCTGACCAGATGGAAAGCGAGTGATCCCACTATTAGATGACAAGCTAGCTGAGTTTCCAGCCGACTAGTTAGCTAAAAACTTACTGATTTGCTAGCTGACTTAACTAGCTAGCTGACTAGCTAGCTGGG
>NW_007151862.1:0-745 GCF_000164805.1 Carlito syrichta | reverse complement strand
GACTGGAGAGCTAGCCGACTAGCTAGCTATCCCTGTTGGCCTGTGAGAGAGCTGACAAGATATTTGACCTATTGGCTGCTGAGCGAGGCAACTAGTTTCCTGACTGGTTGGCATGCAAGGGAGCTGACTAGTTAGCTGACCAGATGGAAAGCGAGTGATCCCACTATTAGATGACAAGCTAGCTGAGTTTCCAGCCGACTAGTTAGCTAAAAACTTACTGATTTGCTAGCTGACTTAACTAGCTAGCTGACTAGCTAGCTGGCTATGTAGCTGACAGAACTGGATACCAAACAAGCTATAGAGCTGCCAGGCTAGCTGACTTAACTAGCTAGGAAACAGGCTAGTTAGCTGTATAGCTAACTGAACTATCTTGTTGACCAGCTAGCTAGCTTACTCGAAAGCTGAATAGTTAGGTGACTTAACTAGCTAGCTGAATAGTTAGTTGACTTGCTAGCTGACTTAACAAGCTAGTTGGATAGCTAGCTGACTTAAGTAGCTGATTAGCAATTTGGCTGCATAGCTGGCTAGCCAGCTGACTTAACAAGCTAGCCAAATGTTTGGCTACACTGCTAGCCATCTGGCTTAACTAGATAGCTACCTGGTTGGCTAGCTGGTTAGCTATCTGGCTTAATTAGGCAGCCTGCTGACTGGACAGTCGGATAGCCAGCCTGTTTAACTAGCCAGCCACCTTGCTGGTCAGCTGGCTAGCCAGCGGTTTTCACTAGCTGCCCACCTACCTGACCTG
>NW_007151861.1:0-6728 GCF_000164805.1 Carlito syrichta | reverse complement strand
TCAAGCCCACTGAATTAGCTAACTAGCTACCTAACTAACAAGCTGACAAACAAGCTGACTTACATAGGTGACTTAACTAGCTAGACAGTGGGCTAGTCAGCTGATTTAAGTAGTCAGCTACCCAGATAGGCAGCTGGCTAGCCAACTGACTTAAATAACTGACTCAACTAGCTATCCAGATGACTTATCTATCTGATTTAACTAGCTAACCAGCTGGCTGGCCAGCTGAATTAACTAGCTGAATTAACCAGCTGGCCAGCCGACTAGCCAGCTGACTTAACTAGCTTGGTACATACCTAGCAAGATAGGAAGCCAGATGAATTAACTAGCTGACTTAACTAGCTAGCCAGCTGGCTAGCCAGCTGACATAACTAGCTTGGTACCTACCTATCCAGCTGGCTAGCCAACTGATTGAACTAGTTGTCTTAAGCAGCTAGCAAGTTGGCAAAACTAACTGACTTAACTAGTTAGCCAGCTAGCTTCCCAGCTGACTTAACTAGCTCTCTAACTAACTAGCTAGCTGACTAGTCAGCAGATTTAACTAGCTGACTTAGTTATCTATCCAGCTGGCTAGTCAATTGCCTTCAAAACCTCACTACCTAGCTATTCAGCTGGCTAGCCAGCTAACTTAGTTAGATGACTTAAATAGCTGGCCTGCTTGCTAGACAGCTGAATTAACTAGCTTGCC
This sequence comes from Carlito syrichta, assembly GCF_000164805.1. NCBI lineage: Eukaryota > Metazoa > Chordata > Mammalia > Primates > Tarsiidae > Carlito > Carlito syrichta. The sequence goes on along the minus strand of NW_007151861.1, from coordinate 6,040 downwards.
ATATAGCTAGCAAGCTAGCTAGCTGACTTCAATAGGTGACTTAACTAGCTAACCAGTTGACTAGATAGCTGACATAAATAGCAAACTACCTAGCTAGCAAGCTGGATATCCAGGTGACTTAACTAGGTGGCTTAACTCACTAGCCAGTTGACTACACAGCTGACTTAACTATATAGCTACCTAACTAGCCAGCTGTCTAGCCAGCAGACTTAACTATGTTACTTATGTAGATAGCCAGTTGGCTAGCAGGCTGACCTTACTGCCTATCTACATAGCTAGACTGATGAATAGCCAGCTGAGTTAAATAGCTAGCTAACTACATAGACTGCTGGCTTGCCAGCTGACTTAACTACCTAGCTACTTACATAACCAGTTGGCTAGGGAGCTGATTTAACTAGGTTACTTAACTAGCTAGCTAACTGGCTAGCCAGCTGTCTTAAATAGCTAGCTATCCAGCTAGGCAGCTGGCTAGCCTGCTGACTTAGCTCACTGATTTAACTAGCTAGAAAGCTGACTTAACTGGCTGACTTAACCTGCTAGCTACCTAGCTAGCCAACTTTCTTACCACCTGGCTTAACTAGCTAGCCAACTGACTTAACTAGCTGACTTAACTAGCTAGCTAGCTGACATAACTAGTTGATTTATCTAGGTAGCTTCCTAGCTAGCCAGCTGAATTAACTAGCTGAAATAACTAGCTAGCCTGATGTTTAGCCTTCTGACTTAAATAGCTTTTTAACTAACTAACCAGCTGGATAGCCAACTGACTTAACGAGCTGACAACTAGCTAGCTAGCTGGTTTCCAGCTGGCTAAACAAGCTGAGTTAACCAGCTAGTCAACTGTCGATCCAGCTGACTTCACTAGCTGGCAGCCTATCTAGCATGTTGACTAGCCAACTGAATTACCTAACTGACTTAAGCTAGCAAGCTAGCTAGCCATCTCACTTAAGTAGCAAGCTACCAACCTAGCCAGCAGGCAAGCTAACTGACTTAACTTGCTGACATTCACAGCTAGCCTGCTGGCTAGTAAGCTGGTTTATTTAGCTAGCTACGTTCCTAACCAGCTGGCTAGACAGTTGACTAAAGCATCTGGCTTAGCTAGCTATCCAGTAGGCTAGTCAGCTTACTTAACTCGAAGACATCACTATCTATCCAGGTAGCTATCTAGTTGACTTAACTAGCTAGCTACCTACCTTGCCAGTTGGCTATCCATCTTTCTTATCTAGCTGAATTAACCAGATAGACAGGTGGTTAGCCAACTGACTTAACTACCTGGCTATCTAGCTAGCCTGTTGGCCAGCTAGCTGATTTAATTAGCTGAATTAACTAGCTAGCTCCCTAGCTAGACATCTAACTTAAATAGTTGGCTAACTAGCTAGCTACCTAGTTACCAGCTGATTTAAACAGTTAGCAAACTAGCTAGCTACCTAGCTAACAAGTTGATTTAAATAGTTAGCTGCATAGCTAACTAGCTGATTTAACCAGTTAGCTAGCTAGTTAGCTTACCTTTTATCTAACGGGCTAGCTAGCTGACTTAATCATCCGACATAACTCTTTAACTATCCAGCTTCCTAGGTGGCTCAAGCAGTTGACTGAACTCATTAGCTAACTAGCTAGCTAGCAGACTCATGAAGCTGACTCAACAGGTTAGCTAACTAGCCAGTTAGACTACTCCACCAGCTGACTCAACCCATTTGCTAACTAGCTAGATCGATGACTCAACCAGCTGACCATACCAGTTAGTTAACTAGCTAACTACTTGACTAAACCTGTTAACTTAAAACGTTAGCTAACTTGGTAGTTAGCTGTTTAAACCAGCTGACTTAATTAGAAAGCTGTCTTAACTAGCTGAATTAACTACTTAAGTAGCTGACTTAACTGGCCGAATTAACTAGTTGTCTAGTTGACTTAAATACCTGAATTAAATAGCTAGCTAACTATTTAACTAGAAGAATAACTAGCTGGCTTAACTAATTAGCTAAGTTGTTAAGTAGCAGACTTAAGTAACTGACAAATATTTAGCTAACTCATGAGCTAGCTGTTATAGCTTGCTGAATTAGCTAGCTAGCTGACTTAGCTAGCTGACTTAACTAGTTTACTAACAAGATAGCTAGTTGATGTAGTGAGTTGGTTAACAAATTAGCTACCTGTATTAACTAGGTGGTAAATGAGTTAACTAGCTGACTTAAGTAGTTGTTTAAAGAGTTAGTTAGGTGACTTAACTGGTTGGTTGATGAGTTGGCAAAATAGTTAACTGTTTTAATATGTTGGCTGACTGCACGACCGACTTGCTATCTGGCTTAACAAGTTGGCTGACATAACGGCAGACTACTTAGCTGGGTTAGATAGTTGACTGACGATTTCCCACTAGTCAGTTCTGTTAACTACTTGGATGGCTGGTAAGCTGACCTAACTAGTCGGCTGAATAGTAGGCCGATTATTTAGATGGTCTAACTTGTCAGCGACTAATTAGCTGAGCTAACTTCTCGGCTGCCAAATTGGTCAATATTTTACTAATTGGTTAGCTGACTTAACACATTGGCCAGCTAGGCAGCCGACCGGTTAGCTGACTTAACTAGTCGGCTGACGAGTGAAGCAACAGGTGAGCTGATTTAACTAATTGTCTGGCGAGTGATCTGACAGGTGAGCTGACTTAACTCATCAGTCAGTGAGTGAGCCGGCTGGTCAGCTGACTTAACTATTTGACTGGCGAGTGAACTGACTGGTCAGCTGACTTTAGTCAACTGGTGAGTAAGCCAATAGGTCAGAGGACTTAACTAGTTGGCGGGCCAGTGAGCCAACCAGTGAGCCAACTTAACTAGTTGATCAATGAGTGAGGTGATAGACGAGCTGCCTTAACTAGTCCACTGGAATGCAAGTCGACAGGTGAGCTGACTTAACTAGTCGACTGGAGAGCTAGCCGACTAGCTAGCTATCCTGCTGGCCTGTGAGAGAGCCGACAAGATATTTGACCTATTGGCTGGTGAGCGAGCCAACTATTTTCCTGACCAGTTGGCATGCAAGGGAGCTGACTAGTTAGCTGACCAGATGGAAAGCGAGTGATCCCACTATTAAATGACAAGCTAGCTGAGTTTCTAGCCGACTAGTTAGCTAAAAACTAGCTGATTTGCTAGCTGACTTAACTACCTAGCTGACTAGCTAACTGGCTATGTAACTGACAGAACTGGATACCAAACAAGCTATCGAGCTGCCAGGCTAGCTGACTTAACTAACTAGCTAACTGGCTAGTTAGCTGGATAGCTAACTTAACTATCTTGTTGACCAGCTAGCTAGCTTACTAGAAAACTGAATAGCTAGCTGACTTAACTAGCTAGCTGAATAGTTAGTTGACTTGCTAGCTGACTTAACAAGCTAGTTGGATAGCTAGCTGACTTAAGTAGCTGATTAGCAAGTTGGCTGCATAGCTGGCTAGCCAGCTGACTTAACAAGCTAGCCAAATGTTTGGCTACACTGCTAGCCATCTGGCTTAACTAGATAGCTACCTGGTTGGCTAGCTGGTTAGCTATCTGGCTTAATTAGGCAGCCTGCTGACTGGACAGTCGGATAGCCAGCCTGTTTAACTAGCCAGCCACCCTGCTGGTCAGCTGGCTAACCAGCGGTTTTCACTAGCTGCCCACCTACCTGACCTGCCTGCTAACCAGCCAGCTAACTAGCTTACTTAACTAGCAGACTTAATTAGATAGCTATCTGGCTAGCCAGGTGGTTTAACTAGCTTGCCACCTAGCTAACCAGTTGTCTATCCAGCTTACTTAATTTGCTGACTTAACTATGTAGCCAGCTGGCTAGCCAGCTAATTTAATTAGCTAGCTACCTAATTAGCCAGGTGGCTAGCCAGCTGACTTATCTAGCTGACTTAATCAGGTAGCCAGCTGGCTAGTCAGCTGACTAAAGTAGCAAGCTACCTAGCTAGCTCAGTTGGCTAGCCACTTGAATGAATTAGCTGACTTAACCAACTATCCAGCTGGTTAGCCCGCTGACTGAACTAGCTGAGATAACAATTTAGCCAGGTGGCTAGTGAGCTGACATAACGATCTGACAACACTAGCTAGACTGGTGGATAGCCAGCTGACTTAAATATCTACCTAACTAGCTAGCCACCCAGGAAGCCAGATGAATTAACTAGTTGACTTAAATAGTTAGCCAACTAACTAGCCAACTGACCCAACTAGTTCACTACATAGATAGCCAGCTGGCAAGCCAGCTAACTTAACTAGCTTACTTAAGTAGTTGAACTGCTTTCTAGCCAGCTGAATTAATTAGCTTGCTATATAGGTAGCCAGCTGGCTAGACAGCTGACTTAACTAGGTGACTTAACTAGATAGTCAGCTGTCTAGCCAGCTGACTTAAGTAGCAAGCTACCTAGCTAGCCAGCTGTCTAGCCAGATGACTTATCTATGTGACTTAACTAGCTAGCCAACTGACTGGACAGCTGAAATAACTACCTAGCTACCTAGCTAGTAAGCTGTATAGCCAGCTGACTTAACTAGGTTACTTAACTAGCTAGCCAGCTTGCTGGACATCTGGCATTAACTAGCTACACAGCTACCAGCTGTCTTGCCAGCTGACTTAACTAGGTTACTTAACTAACTAGCCAGCTGGGTAGCATGTTTACATAACTGTCTAGCTACCTACTTAGCCAGCTGGATAGTCAACTGATTTAACTAGTTTGCTACTTACATATCCCACTGGCTTGCCAGCTGACTTAACCACCTAGCTTTGAAGATAAACAAATGGCTGGTGAGCTGACTTAACTAGGTGATTTAACTAGCTAGGCAGCTAGCTAGCCAGCTGACTTGACAAGCTAGCTACCCAGCTAGGCAGGTGGCTAGCCAGCTGACTTAACTAGCTAGCCAGTTGATGTAACTAGCTGACTTAACTTTCTAGCTACCTAGTAAACCAACTGCCTTTTCTAGCTGAAATAACTAGCTAGCACTCAAGCTAGATATCTCTCTAGCTAGCTAACTTAATTAGCTGACTTAACTAGCTAGCAAGCTGACATAACTAGCTGACTTATGTAGCTGGCTACCTAGTTAGCCAGTTGTCTTTACTACCTGAAATAACTAGGCAGACAGCTGTCTAGCTATTTGAATTAACTAGCTTTTTAACTAGTTAGCAAGTGGCTAGTCAACTGACTTAACGAGGTAACAACTACGTATCCAGCTGTTTAGCCAGCTGGTTAATCAACTAGTTGATTAACATGCTAGGCTGCTGGCTAGCCAGGTGACTAAACTAGCTGGCTTAACTAGTTATCCAGCTGGCTAGCTGCTGACTTAACTAGCTCTATCTCTCTAGCTATCTGGATAGCCAGCTTTCTTAACTAGCTAAATTAATTTGCTAGCCAGGTGGCTAGCCAGCTGACTAGGTCACTATCTAGATAGTCAAATGGCTAGTCAGCTGAATTAACTAGCTGTTTTCACTAGCTGGCTTGATTTCTAGCCAGTTGAATTAAGTAACTTGCTACATAGCTAGCCAGCTGGCTAGCCAGCTGAATTAACTAGGTGACTTATCTTGCTAGTAAGCTGTCTAGAGAGCTGACTTAACTGGCAAGATACCTAGCTAGCAAGCTGGCCAGTCTACTGACTTAACTTGGACATTTAACTATCTACCCAGCAGGCTAGACAATTGAGATAACTAGGTAACTACCTAGCTAGCATACTGTCATGCCAGCTGAATTAACTAGCTGAATTAACTAGCTAGCCAACTGGATAGCCAGCTGGTTTAATTGCCTAGCTACCTACTTAGCCAGCCGACTAGTCAGCTGACATAAATAGCCTACTTAACGAAGTACTCAGCTGTCTAGCCAACAGACTTAACTAGCTAGCTACCTAGCTAGACAGGTGAATAAGTAGCTGACTAATCTAGCTTACATAACTAGACACCTTATGGCTACGTAGCTGACTTCACTAGCTACCTACCTACATAGACTGCTGGCTTGTCAGATGACTTAATTACCTAAGTACCGAGCTAACCTGCTGGCAAGCGAGCTGACTTAACTAGGTGACTGAACTAGCTAGCAAGCTGG
>NW_007151860.1:0-779 GCF_000164805.1 Carlito syrichta | reverse complement strand
AAGCCAGCAGCCTAGTCAGCTGATTTAACAAGCTGACTTAACGAAGTAGCCAGCTTACTAGCCAGCACACTTAACTAGCTAGCTACCTGGCTAGGCAGTTGGACAGCCAGTTGACTTATCTAGCTGACATAACTAGATAGTTTGATGGCTAGCCAGCTGAATTTACTATCTACCTACCTACATAATCCACTGGCTTGCTAGTTGAATTAATTGCCTACATACCTAGCTAACCTGCTGTCCAGCGTGCTGACATAACTAGGTTACTTAACCAGCTAGCCAGCTTGCTAGGCAGCTACCATAACTAGCCAGCTACAATGCTAGGCAGATGGCTAGCCAGCTGACCTAACTAACTGACTTAACTAGCTAGGCAGCTGCCTCATCTAGCTGACTTAACTAGCTAGCTACCTAGCTAGCCAGCTGAATTCACTAGCTGACTTAACTATGTAGCTACCTAGCTAGAAAGGTGGCTGGCCAGATTACAACTAGCTGACTTAACTTTCTAGCCAGCTGCCTGGCCAGCTGACTTAGCTAGCTAACCAGCTGGCTGGTCAGCTGTATTAACTAGTCATCTTAACCAGCTAGTGAGCTGGGTAGCCAGCTGACTTAACTAGCTAGCTACCTAGCTAGTCAGCTGGGAAGCCAACCAAATCAACTAGCTTACTTGCTATCCCACTTGATAGCGAGCTGACTTCACTAGCTTGCTACCTAGCTAGCTTCTGGCTAGCAGCTGACTTACTTGGTGACTTAAACATCTACCCAGCTTGAAGCCAGCTGACTCA
>NW_007151859.1:0-819 GCF_000164805.1 Carlito syrichta | reverse complement strand
CCAGCTGACTCACTAGATGACTTAACTAGTGAGCCAGCTGACTGGCCAGTTGACTTAACTAGCTCTGTACCTAGCTAGCTAGCTGGCTAGCCAGCTGAATTAACTAGATGACTTATTTAGCTAGCCAGTTGGCTTGCCAACTAATTAACTATCTCGCTACATGCAAGTCTGCGGTCAAGCCACCTGACATAACTACCTGACTTACATAATTGCCCTGATTGTTAGTCAGCTGAATTAACTAGCTGGCTATATAGCTAGCCAGCTGGCTAGCCAGTTGACTTAACTAGGTGACTTTTCTATATAGCCAGCAGGCTAGACCGCTGACTTAACTATCTATCTACCTAGTTAGCCAGCTGTCAAGTCAGCTGACTTAACTAGGTAACATAACAAGCTAGCCAGTTGGCTAGCAGGCTGATTTAACTGCCTAGCTACCTAGCTAGCCACCTGGATAGCCAGCTGACTTAACTAGCTAGCTACCTATATAGCCCGGTGGTTTGCCAGTTGACTTAGGTACCTAGCTACCTAGTTAACCAGCTGGCTACTGTGCTGACTTAACTAAGTTTTTGAACTAGCTAGGTAACTGGCTAGCCAGGTGACTTAACTAGTTAGCTAAGCACAGAGGCAACTGGCTAGCCAGCTGACTTAGTTCGATGAATTAACTAGCTGGCAAGTTGACTTAAACAGCTGACTTAACCAGCTAGATAACTAGCTATCCAGCTGGCATAGCAAGTTGTCTTAAGTAACTAGCTACTTAGCTTGCTATCTAGCTAGCCAGCTGACTTAGCTAGCTGACTTAACTAGTAAGCTACCTGACATGAC
>NW_007151858.1:0-1061 GCF_000164805.1 Carlito syrichta | reverse complement strand
CAGTCGAATTGCCAGCCGGCTGAGCTAGCCAGTCACCCAGCTCATCAGCTGGCTAACCAGCAGGCTGAACTAGCTGGCCACATAGCTGACCAGCTGCTAACCAGCCGGCTTCACTTGCCAGCGACCTAGTTAGCCAGCCGGCTATCCAGCCAACTTAGCTAGCTGACTTAAGTAGATAGTCATCCGACTAGACAACTGGCTTAATTAGTTAGCCATTTAGCTAGCCAGCCAGTTAACTAGGTGACTTTACATGCTAACTTAACTAGCTAGCCAACTGGCTAGCCAACTGAATTAATTAGCTAGCAACCTAACTCGCAAGGTGACTTGCCAGCTGACTTAACTAGCAGATTTAACCAGCTTGCCAGCTGGCTAGACAGCTGAGTTAACTATGTAGGTACCTAGCTAGCCAGTTGGCTAGCCACTAGAATTAACTAGCTGTCTTAACCATCTCTCCAGCTGGCTAGGCAGTTGACTCAACTACCTGATTTAACTAGTTAGTCAGCTGGCTAGCCAGTTTACTTAACTAGCTGATATCCTTAGCTAGCCAGGTGGCTACCCACCTGACTTAAATAGCTAGTTGCCTATGTATCCTGCTTGATTGCCAGGTGACTTAAAAATCTAGCTACCTAGCTGAACAGTTGGCTAGCCAGCTGAATTAAATAGCTAGCTACCCAGCTAGGCAGCTGGCTGGCCAGTTGACTTAACAAGCTGATTAAGTAGCTAACCAGCTCACTTAACTAGCTGACTTAACTATCTAGTTTCCTAAATTGCCAGCTGACTACCATTTGAAAAAAACTAGCTAGCTACCTAGCTAGATATTTGCCTAGCTAAACAAGTTAACTAGCTGACTTAACTAGCTATCCAGCCGACCTAAATAGCTGAATTAACTAGCTAGCTATCCAGCTAGCCAGATGACTTAACTCACTGAAATATCTACCTAACCAGCTGTCTAGCCACCTGAACTGACTAGATTTTGACTAGCAAGGGAGCAGGCTAGCCAGTTGACTTAACGAGGTGACTAAACTAGCTAGGAAGCTGGTAAGCAGGCTGAATTAACTACT
>NW_007151857.1:0-374 GCF_000164805.1 Carlito syrichta | reverse complement strand
CCAGAGCTCTGCCACCATGTGAGAATTGATGCCCAATCCCCAATCCATCCTGGCTTTGAGTGGTGTCTCAGCTTCTGGTCTGCAGTTTCTTGACTCTGCCTGAGAGCAAAGAAGACTTCCATGACTGTGAAAACAAGGTATCAATGGAGGGAGTTGAGAATTAGGAAATGAGATAAATTTGAGGGGATTTGTACTAGAAACTGGTTGAATTTGAAGTAACTTAAACCACAAAATGCTTAGACGCTGTTTAGGTTTCATTGTAAAAAACACACACAAAACCCCCCAACACAAATATGAGTTGTGAGAACCAAAAAGGAAAGTCTAAGAAGTCACACTGGTGTCTGACTCTAGGTTTATTTACATTCCTTAGCAAT
>NW_007151856.1:0-1081 GCF_000164805.1 Carlito syrichta | reverse complement strand
AAAATCAAATAGTAGCTGTCACACTCTGAACAAGGGAAATGCAGGGCTTCCAAGATGGCGGCCAGGGGCTGAAGCAGACAGAGTTTCGGTAATTAACGAAACAAAAGAAAACGTTCTGCCTGGCTAGGGGCAGGGTGACAAAACTATCATGGTAATTTAGTTTCTAATCTTAGCCCTAGGGGAAACAGCTTTCGGGAACAAGGACTACCCAGTCTACCAGGAAATAGAAGTAAAAAAATATCTAGAAAGAAGCTAAACTTAGAAAGACAGAAACAATTCCGCCATGCACCTTCCATCAAGTGTACTGAGATTCACTTATAAGTTTTACTGCCATGTATGCACACTGGTCACCAATCACACGCCAATATCATAGGTATAACTGATATCCTATGTCAGAGGCGATCTTCCAGATGGGCCTTTACAGGCCTCAGCCATGTAGCTATAGATGTTGGCTCCCAACATGAAGGGGCAACAAGTCAGATCTTTGACACAAGGGCAAGGGTTTCACCTTCTGTGGCAGCTTTCTGCTAAATAGGGGTGTGGCACTGGCTCATCCCACGATGCTTCGTCTGTCTGGTCACCCTATGGGTCATTGCCTTGGATTGTGAAATTTAGGATGGGGGAAGGAACTCATCAGATAGAGGAGGCCCATGGGGGTGAGTCTGAAGTCCAGCTGAATCCAAGAAGTTGCGTTAGGCAGCCGTGTCCATGGGGAGAGGCTAATACCCTGTTTGCAGTGTGCAAGGCTGCTTTCTGGCATGGTTAGGCCAAGTCTTGAGTCCCCCAGCCACACATGAGAGTTCCGGGGATGTCACGTCCTCACCGATCCAGTATATGTAAAGTTGCTGATCTGATAGGTGCATGGTGTGGATGTGCATTTCCATGGAGGTTGACCATATCAAGCATATTTTTGTGTATTTATTTGTATCTTCTTTGGTACAGAGGCCATCCGAGTCTTGTGCATGTTTTAAAAAGTGGATTGCCTGAGACTGCGGGTTGGAGACCCGCCTGGGCAGCGAGACCTCATCTCTACAATAAATCAAAAAATCAGCCGGGCATGGTAGTGCATGCCTGTAATTCC
>NW_007151855.1:0-788 GCF_000164805.1 Carlito syrichta | reverse complement strand
CATAGCACAGACGTTAATATATGCATAGTTTAGTCATTGATACTTACCTGCTTGTGTGATTTAATTCAGGTATTAACATATATCGTGCTTGTGTGGTTTCACCCTCCCTTGCGTGGTTTTGTCCTATATAAAAGGACCTGGGAGAGAGGCCTCCCAATCCCGCTGCTGTTCTTTGTCTTTCCTTTCTCATTCCCTTCCCCCACCTCAGACCCTGCTCAGCAGAGGCTGGAACTCCGCAGGGCTTGAAACTCTGGGCTCAGACAATCCTCTCACCTTGGCATCCCAAAGTCCTGGGATGACAGGCTTGAATCACCATGCCCAACAGTCATTTGTTTTCTTACTGCTGAGTTTTGAGATTATTTGTTTCGAGTATTCTAGACACAAATCAGATATGTGATTTGGAAGTATTTTCTCCCAGTGTGTGGCATGCCTTTTCATTTCCTTTACAGTGTGTCTTTCAAAGAGGAAAAGTTTTAACTTTTGATGAGGCCCAATGTATCAATGTTTTTCTCTTTCTTAGTCATGCTATCATAACTAAGCTCTTGCCTACTCCAGGGACAACAACGATTTCTCCTAGGTCTTCTTTTAAAAGTTTGACTGAGCATGATGGCTTATGCTTGAAATCTCAGCACTTTGGAAGGCCAAGGTGGGGATCACTTGAGGTCAGGAGTTTGAGACCAGCCTGGGCAAGACAGTGAGTCTCTCTTGCTACAAAATAATAATAACAACAATAATAATAATAATTAAGCCGGGCTTGGTGGCTCAGCCTGTAACTCCTCACCCTTGGG
>NW_007151854.1:0-860 GCF_000164805.1 Carlito syrichta | reverse complement strand
GCTCCACCGATCTTTCCGCCTCAACCTTCCAAGTAGCTGGAACTACAGGCTCACACTACCATGCCCAGCTAATTTTTTTATTTATTGTAGAGATGAGGTCTCGCCTAGTTGCCCAGGCAGGTCTCAAGCCCACGGGTTCAGGCAGTCCACTCACCTCAGCTTCCCAAATGTGTGGAATTGCAGGCTGAGCCACCAAGCCCGGCTAAAATAGTAGCTTTGAATATCTTATCCAGCCTCTCTCACATCCATTGTTTTGCTTGATTTCGTTTTATTGGTTGTCAAATAAGAGCTCCTAACTCACATGCAGTCAGACTCATCTTTTTCTGGAGACTAGCTGATATGCTTAGAAAAGTCTTTCTGCCTTCTTCCCACCTCCAGCACATCAAGAAATCAGGATAACTACCTGTGACTTTTCTTGAACATTTTTATGATTTTGCCTTTAATGTTTAAATCTTTAATGCATCTAAAATTTATTTTGTTTTGAGAATTGGGTTAGAGAATTTAACTATATATTTTTTTTAAATTGCTGGATATCACAACACCATTTCATTATTAGTATTTCTCTTTTTTTATTTCTATTTTTTGAGTTGGAGTCTCACTTTGTCACCCAGACTGGAGTGCAGTGGCCACTACTGACCACTTTGGCCTCAACCTGCTGGGTTCCAGCGATCCCTCTGCCTCAGCCTTCTGAGTAGCTGGAATTACAGGTGTGCACTACCACGTCTGGCTGATTTTTGATTTATTGTAGAGATGAGGCCTCGCCAAGTTGCCCAGGCTGGTCTTGAACCCTGAGCTCAGCCATCCTCTTGCCTTGTCTCACATTGTACTGGGATGACAGTGTAAGCCACTGTGCTTGGCAG
>NW_007151853.1:0-936 GCF_000164805.1 Carlito syrichta | reverse complement strand
CAATAAATCAAAAATTAGCTGGGCGTGGTAGCACGTGCCTGTAGTTCCAGCTACCTCGATGGCTGAGGCAGAAGGATCACCGGAGCCCAGCAGGTTGAGGCTGCAGTGGCTGGGAGTGTGCCACTGCACTCCAGTCTGATGGAGTAAGATTTCAACTCAAAAAAAAAAAGAATTAAAAGACCCAGGAGGCCATTTTGAACAAATCCATGGAAAATAAACTCATGGAAAATGAACAGAGAATAGAAGTGTACATTCGAATCCAGAGGTGAGACAAAGAGGGCACCTCTGCATGGCAGTTGGGGGATCTCTGAAATCTGGGAATACTTACAGTACCAGGCTTATGACACTGAACTAGAAGTCATGAAATTATGCAGAAATGAGTGAATTGTCCAATGTCTGATGTGTGAGAGAATCTCCTGCTGCTGTAAAAAACAAGCAGAAAAAAATGGAGAAGGCATGGAAGACTCTGGCAAAGCCCAGGGAGTGGGGCAGACTTGCTGGCCAGAGCCCTCACTTCTACCAGGACACACCTGCCTTCTCCTATGCACACCTGCTTTCACCTGTGCATACTTGCCTTCCCCTGTGCACATCTGTGCACACTTGACATTACCTGTGCACACTTGCCTTTATCTGTCTTCACCTGTGCACACCTGACATCACCTGTCTTTGCTTGTGCACACCTGGCATCATCTGTGTTCACCTGCCTTTACCTGGCTTCACCTGTGTGTGCCTGTCTTCACCTGGCTTCATCTGAGCAGGCCTATCTTTACGTTGCTCTGTCCTTGAGCAAGACCCCCACATGCCTCCTGGGACTGCAGCTTCCCACTTGTGAGACAAGGGAGTGGGTGAGGTCACTCTGTCTAAGACTCTTGCTCTGGAGAAGTGCCATCCTCCAGCAACACAACTTCCCTGCAGGAGACAGGCATAGACAGCTGA
>NW_007151852.1:0-1138 GCF_000164805.1 Carlito syrichta | reverse complement strand
CCAGAGCCCTCACTTCTACCAGGACACACCTGCCTTTTCCTATGCACACCTGCTTTCACCTGTGCATACTTGCCTTCCCCTGTGCACATCTGTGCACACTTGACATTACCTGTGCACACTTGCCTTTATCTGTCTTCACCTGTGCACACCTGGCATCACCTGTCTTTGCTTGTGCACACCTGGCATCATCTGTGCTCACCTGCCTTTACCTGGCTTCACCTGTGCGTGCCTGTCTTCACCTGGCTTCATCTGAGCAGGCCTGTCTTTATGTTGCTCTGTCCTTGAGCAAGACCCCCAAATGCCTCCTGGGAATGCATCTTCCCACTTGTGAGACAAGGGAGCGGGTGAGGTCACTCTGTCTAAGACTCTTGCTCTGGAGAAGTGCCATCCTCCAGCAACACAACTTCCCTGCAGGAGACAGGCATAGACAGCTGCCAGAGGCCATGAGCCTCTGGATGAATCTAACCTACAAAATATTTATAATGTTGTTCCCAGGACACAAATAGCGGTTCTGTCTCACATCCCTGATGGTATGGTGTCCCATTTTCCAGTTTACTATAAAATAGCTACTCTTTCCAGAAAGTCCTGGAGAGACCACTGTGCAGTGTGCCGTCTATAAGGTTACTGATGGTTTCATGTTACAGATTTGACAAGAAGAAAGACAAGAGGATCAGATGAAAAAGTCTCTCTCTCTCTCTCTCTCTCTCTCTCTCTCTCTGCAAGCCTATTCAGCCTCACCTCACATTGTGAGGCATGCCAGGGGCAAGAAGGGAGGCAGTTCACAGAAACAAAGCCTGGCGAGTTCTGTCATCAAGAAGCAGGATGGGTGATGTCTTGTTGGGAGCCAGCCATGGAGTCTCACTGAACATTAGGGATCAGGGGCACAGGTTGGGGTTTGCATAACTTGAGACTCCGGGGCCCTGGAGGCAGCTCGGACTCATGTGTTTGTTCCCGGAACCGGAAATGTCTCAGTCCTTTCCCGATTTCTGCAAACTTGAGATCTTGGTCAAATCCCTTTCTGGCATGTTGGCAATCCCGGAACACAGAGATCTGCCCAGAGACTCAGAGACACACAGCGTGTATTGGGTGAGATTATAAGTGAGTTATTAGGGTCTTGAGAAAAGTTAATAGCCAATGG
>NW_007151851.1:0-816 GCF_000164805.1 Carlito syrichta | reverse complement strand
CAGTTACCAAATGTTTAGTATATATTTTTAAAGGTAACAAGGAATCATGGATTCCACGTTCCTAGGAAACTTCTGGGCATCTGTCTTTTTGTATACAGTGTTTGGAAATCACATCCATAGGGAAATCAGGGTATCTTGCTGAGAACAAAAAGGAAATCGGGTTCTAGGAGTTCTCATTAAACGGAATCTACTGGGCCTCTTGATAAGGTTAATCAGCAATCTGGACTTATGTGTCCCTACATTTTCCAGAGGTACTTGCTCTGTGGATATGCTAAATCTTTCATTACAGATCCACATGATATTTCTGGTCCTCTTGTTAGTTGTAAACAAGGATCTGGCCCTACACATTCCTTTGTGTCCTAGGAACATCTACGACCATAATCATGGTCCCCAGAATCAAAAGGCATATTGGTACAAAATCCCTTGATTCAGGTGACCTCAAACTACAAAAAATTCTTGTGGGCGGGCAGGTCGGAATTGGGATGTTGGGATGTGAAGCTTAAAAATTTTGGAGAGGTCTTGTGAAGCGGAACCAGGAATCTAGGATTCCATTTCCCAAAAAACATTATGGGAGTCTTTCTCTTGATATCCAAACAACTGGAACTCTCGGTCACCAAAAACTGTCGCGGCATCCTGCAGAGTAAAGCGGGAATCTGGGTAATGGGAGTCGTTATATACAGGAAACAACAAGTAATATTGCTGAGGAAGCATTAGGAATCTTGGTTACATGAGTCCTCAATTGAAAAAACTACAGACCGTCTTCCTAAGAAGTAACCAAGATCAGGATTTTGATGTAGGAATCTGTGTATTTCTAGT
>NW_007151850.1:0-669 GCF_000164805.1 Carlito syrichta | reverse complement strand
CCATAATCATGGTCCCCAGAATCAAAAAGGCATATTGGTACAAAATCCCTTGATTCAGGTGACCTCAAACTACAAAAAATTCTTGTGGGCGGGCAGGTCGGAATTGGGATGTTGGAATGTGAAGATTAAAAATTTTGGAGAGGTCTTGTGAAGCGGAACCAGGAATCTAGGATTCCATTTCCCAAAAAACATTATGGGAGTCTTTCTCTTGATATCCAAACAACTGGAACTCTCGGTCACCAAAAACTGTCGCGGCATCCTGCAGAGTAAAGCGGGAATCTGGGTAATGGGAGTCGTTATATACAGGAAACAACAAGTAATATTGCTGAGGAAGCATTAGGAATCTGGGTTACATGAGTCCTCAATTGAAAAAACTACAGACTGTCTTCCTAAGAAGTAACCAAGATCAGGTTTTTGATGTAGGAATCTGTGTATTTCTAGTCCTCACATACATGAAACCTCACTGCCTATTGCTAAGTAAGAATTAAGAATCTGCAATACTCGTGTCCTCAACTCCCAAATAATTTCACATCGGCTTGCTATGGGCTAAACACGAATCAGGGTGTTTTAAGCATGAATCTGGAGAAATAGAGTCCTTATATACAGGCAACTACATAACAGTTAGCTAAGAAAGAATATGGAATCTGGGTTACACGAGTCCTCAATCCC
>NW_007151849.1:0-678 GCF_000164805.1 Carlito syrichta | reverse complement strand
TGATAGTGTAAATGAGAATATGGACTTACAAGTCCTTTGGGTTCCTCAGGACAACAAAGGGCAGATTCCAGGATCCAAAGAATCTTATCGCCATATTTGTTGGTAACTCTGGTCTTAAGATGTACCTTGTAATCCTCAAACCTCCGTTTGTCCTTCAATTCGGATGGGGCCTGGTGTTTTGAGGTTGCCAAATATTTATTAGGTACTTTTAAGTGTAATCAGGATTCATGGATTCCACATCCCTAGGAAACTTCTGGGCATCTACCTATTTTTATACAGAGTTTAGGATGCACATCACGACGAAATTTCAGGGCATCTTGCTGAGAATGAAAAGTAAATCCGGTTTTAAGAGTACTCATTCGCCAGAATCTACAGTGCCTCTTCATAAGGTAATTAGCAATCTGGGCTTCTAGGTCTCTACATTTTTCAGAACTACTTGCTCCGTGGATAACCTAAATCTGTCAATAGAGATCCCCAGGACCTTTTGTCCTCTTGATAATTGTAATCGAGGATCTGGCCCTACAAATCCTTTTGTGTCATAGGAACATTGATGACCATAATGAGGTACCCCTGTAATCAAATGGCATATTTGTACAAAATCCCTCGATTCAGGTTACCTCAAACTACAGAAATTTCTTGTGGTTGGGCTGGTGGGAATTGTAACATTGCAATTAAAAG
>NW_007151848.1:0-593 GCF_000164805.1 Carlito syrichta | reverse complement strand
GAACTTTTGGGCATCTACCTATTTTTATACAGAGTTTGGGATGCACATCACGATGAAATTTCAGGGCATCTTGCTGAGAATGAAAAGTAAATCCGGTGTTAAGAGTACTCATTCGCCAGAATCTACAGTGCCTCTTCATAAGGTAATTAGCAATCTGGGCTTCTAGGTCTCTACATTTTTCAGAACTACTTGCTCCGTGGATAACCTAAATCTGTCAATAGAGATCCCCAGGACCTTTCGTCCTCTTGATAATTTTAATCGAGGATCTGACCCTACAAATCCTTTGGTGTCATAGGAACATCAACGACCATAATGAGGTACCCCTGTAATCAAATGGCATATTTGTACAAAATCGCTCGATTCAGGTTACCTCAAACTACAGAAATTTCTTGTGGTTGGGCTGGTGGGAATTGTAACATTGCAATTAAAAGATTCCACATTTTGGGTTGTTCTTATTAATGGGAACCAGGAATCTTGTTTCACAGTTCCTCAAGTACCTTATGGGAGTGCTTCTCTTGATATCCAAACAACTGGAATTCTAGGTCACCAGGAAATGTCTCAGTGCCTTGCTGAGAATGAAGCAGGAATCTGGG
>NW_007151847.1:0-795 GCF_000164805.1 Carlito syrichta | reverse complement strand
TTCGATTCAGGTTACCTCAAACTACAGAAATTTCTTGTGGTTGGGCTGGTGGGAATTGTAACATTGCAATTAAAAGATTCCACATTTTGGGTTGTTCTTATTAATGGGAACCAGGAATCTTGCATCACAGTTCCCCAAGTACCTTATGGGAGGGCTTCTCTTGATATCCAAATAACTGGAATTCTAGGTCACCAGGAAATGTCTCAGTGCCTTGCTGAGAATGAAGCAGGAATCTGGGTAATGGGAGTCCTCATATACAGGAAAATACACGGCCTCTTGCTGAGGAAGAATAAGGAATTTTGGTTGTTCTAGTCTCAAACCCAAAAATCCACAGGGCGTCATAAGACGCACAGGGCGTCATAATAATAACCAAGAATTCGGTTTTTGATGTAGGAATCTGGGTAATGGGAGCACTCATATACAGGAAACTGCACTGCCTATTGCTAAGGAAGAATAAGGAATATGGTTACATGTGTCCCCAATCTCCCCAGAATTCAGCGCATCTTGCTAAGTGGTAAACACGAATCAGGGTTTTTGATACATGAATCTGGGGAAATGGAGTCCTCATATACAGGTAATTATATGGCCTTTTGCTAAGAAAGAATAAGGAATCTGGGTTACACGTGTTCTAAATCCCAAAAAACTACAGGGCTAAACAAGATTCAGAGATTCGAAGCAGAAATGTGCATGATAGTCCTCATTACAGGAAACTTCGCTGCCTCTTGCTAAGGAAAAATAAGGAATCTGTTTTACACGGTTTGTCAATCACAAAATCTATATGGCATTTGCTAAGGG
>NW_007151846.1:0-768 GCF_000164805.1 Carlito syrichta | reverse complement strand
CAGATAGAGGAAGTTCAGAGAGATCAGAGGCAGAAATGAGCCACTGGGAAGCTATGACAGGGGCTGGTGATGGAGAACTGAACAGGAATGATAGCAAGATGTTATAGAGGTAAATTTAACCAGATCAGCTACTTGAAATCAGACAAATTTCCCCATAAAACTAATGGTTATCTTTTAAAAATAAACATAAATTGACCTTCCTGACCTTAAAGACTGAAACTTTGTTTCATCTGAGTTCCTTTCGCAGCAGACCAACCCTCAGGCCTAGAGTATCAAGAAACTGAAACTCTTCAGATCATCACATGCAGACAATGAGATGCTGGACCCCACCTGTTAACCCACTCCTCTTCCTCTCCCATCCCAAGTTCCTGTTTCCTACATACATGCCCCATTATATAAACCCTGGACTACAGTGGGCCAAGATGATAGATTTGAGAATGAATCTCCCATTGTCCTTGGCTGACATCACCTGAATTAAAAGCCTTCTTCCCTGGCAATACTCATTGCCACGCTGATTGGCTTTCTGTGCTGTGAGCAACAGGACCCTTACCAAATCCCTGGTGTTCAGTAACAAACTGATGAGATTTGGGAGGAGAGGAAGGACAATGAATAATAAGGGGGCTGGATGACAGGGAAGGTGACCATCCCACACACATGAGAGGGGGTCAAGGTAAGACACCGCACATGTCCAGAGAGAGGGCAGCAAGAGAGAGTTATGTCTTGCTGAAAGTTCTAAGACATCAAAACATGGGACACTGAGGCCATAGG
>NW_007151845.1:0-1108 GCF_000164805.1 Carlito syrichta | reverse complement strand
AAAACAATGTGAGGGCCCTGATCAAGACTCACCGCCCAGAGGAGACAAAACACCACATGGCACAACTGCCCAATGCTCATGGCAGTGGCAGGACATGAGAGAGGGGCTTGATGTGTTTGCACTGATGAAAGGCAACAGGCTC
Organism: Carlito syrichta; assembly: GCF_000164805.1. Lineage (NCBI taxonomy): Eukaryota > Metazoa > Chordata > Mammalia > Primates > Tarsiidae > Carlito > Carlito syrichta. The sequence continues at coordinate 966 of NW_007151845.1, read as the reverse complement.
TCTAGCAGTCATCGGAGACCTCCTTGTCTCTGACTTGCCCTCAGAACCTTCTTGTCAGTAGCAGCCATGCTCACTGTCCAAGGATCAGATCCAAATGGACACACAAACGAGCATCTTTGAAAGAGATGAATTCATTTCTCTAAATATCGCCAGTTTTACAAATCTTTTGAACTTTTTGTAAGTCCATTATACTTTATTCCTGTGATACTATAATTCCTCAATAATATATTTGTTTTAGTGATTTAAGTATTTTTTAGGTTGAGAATCTTAGCGACTTTTAAGACCTCTGTGTCCCAAATATTCCTTCCATAGTATCCTTGCATAATTTGCTTAAGTGGCCTCAATCCTGTTAACATCCTTCGGTCTACATTGACTCTTTCTGGCATAAATTTTCAAGTCCTGGGACAGCTCTTCAGAATTTGAGCAATTGTGAGCTCTGTTTTCAGTCAATTCACTGACAGATGGGACACTTGACAAATGCAGCCAGAGACTTACCTGTTCACCCAGAGTACTTGGCTTCCATGTTTGGAGCAAGGTCTCAGCGGGCAGAACTACCTCAGGCTGGTGAATGCCCTCACCTTTTGTAGGTAATGTTTGCCCATTGCCCAGACTTGGTTTAATGTTCAGTATTTAGGACCTTCAAATTCATAACAGCGTTTTCACAATGTACCCATCCTAGGTCATGTCACTTGCTCTGAGTACGCAATTTTGTCTCAGATTGCGTTTATCACCTCATATGCTCTTCCCTTGGGCTCTGAGTCTCAGCATATGTGGGGCTTAAGAAAGGACACAGAATTAAAGTCAGAGCCAAGGGCCACACAGGACTGTGACTTATAAGTAGGGATCCATCAAGTCAAGTGTGGGTTCAGCACTGTGCCCAGGACTCTTCTGATCCAAGACACCAAAGGAATACATTACATAGGAGACTGGTAGCAAGAGCATGTGGTTTTTCCAGCTCAAGCTCAA
>NW_007151844.1:1530-3750 GCF_000164805.1 Carlito syrichta | reverse complement strand
TCAAATGTGCTGAAAAGAAAAAAAAGAACAACTTCCATTACAAAGTGGGCAAAAGATATGAACAGACATGTCTCAAAAGAAGACATGAGCGGCCAACAGACACATGAAGAAATGTTCAACCTCACTAATCATCAAGGAGATACAAATTAAAACTACACTGAGATGCCACCTAACTCCAGTCAGAATGGCCATCATCGATAACTCAAAAAATAACAGATGCTGGAGAGGACGTGGTGAAAAGGGAACACTCCTACACTGTTGTTGGGAGTGTAAACTAGTGCAGCCTCTGGAGAAATCAGTGTGGCAATTCCTAAAAGCTCTAAAAATTGACCTTCCGGAGGACTCCACAATCCCCCTACTGGGAATATACTTTGAAGAACTCAAATCTCTTTATAAAAAAGATACCTGTACACGTATGTTTATCCCAGCATTGTTCACAATAGCAAGATCATGGACCCAACCTTGCTGTCCATCAAAAGAGGACTGGATTCTAAAAATGTGGCACATATAAACAATGAAATATTATGAGGCATAAAAAAGAACAAAATCATGAATTACACAGCAACCTGGATGGACCTGGAATTTATAATACTCAGTGATCTCTCACAGAAAAAAAGATCTGAGTATAACGTGTTCTCACACATAAGTGATCCTTGAATAACTATAGTAATACTGTAAGAAAAACATTGACAGTGGCAGGAAACTATGGGGGGTAGGAAAGGAAGGGAGGTGGGATTAATGGCAATCGATATCTGTCTGGGGATGGGGAGCACACTTCATCAAGAAGGGTACCTGCACAATACATATTTATATATCTAACCCTTAACTACACCCACAATTTTAAAATAAAAAATATGTTAAAAAAAAAAGAGAAGGCAACGCAGGATTATCCTTGCTTGTTAATTTATTTTATTGTTTGTTTAATAAGCACTGCTGGGTTCTCTTCTTTCTACTACGGTCACATTACTTAATATAGAAAATGGAAACAAAATAAGAAAAGAAATTTAAACCAAAGCAAGTTTCATTTGTTTTTTACAGTATTAAGGCATGCATTTTAAGTTGTTGTTATTCCTTCAACGGAGTTTACTCAGTGTTTGAATTGTGCAATATTCCAATTTTTCCCCTTACTTTCCTTCTTTGGCTACCTATCCTTTTTTTGCAAGCAATTCTTTTTTGTAATATTGTAGTAAGAGCATTTTTCATGAGACCTATTCTTTTAATACATTTCAACTGTACAATACATTCTTATAATCTAGCGTCCGATATTGCACAGCAAATCTCTAGAACAGACTTATCTTGCTAAACTTAAATTTTATGCCCATAGATATCAACTCCCCATTCTCACTCCCCAACCCTTGAAAACCAATATTATAGAGTTTATTTCAACAGATTTGCACATTTAGGTTATGTCCCATAAGCAGAATCACGCACTAGTTGCCGTTCTCTGCCTCGATTACTCAAGTAGCATAATGTCCTCTAAGCTCACCTATGTTGTCACTGCCAGCAGAATTTTCTTCTTTTATAATGTACAATATTAACTTATGTCTGCACACCACATTGAAATCCTAGAGTATTAAATATATAATATGTCACTGTTTCCATGAGACCATCTGTTACCCGCATGATAGAATCACTTGAAGAATACTAAGTACACTAATGCAGGATCACAGTTCAGTTCTGTTCCTAAGATAAGATTCAGAAAAAAAAACAATTGCATCATTTATTACTATATAGCAAATAATAGTCCTTCATTTGCAAAATTTTGATTATTTAGGAATGTATCTATTAGGAAATGCCTGAAGATGGAAAGGCTATTCTCATCTTACTCATGAGGGAATTGCCTCACAGGTGAAAAGTCTTGACCACATTTTGTAGGTAGATCATAGGATGCAGTGTTGGCACTATAACCACAGTCTCTCTGAGTCCTGTGTTTACAGTTCTATGTTACAATTCATTTTCATGAAGAAAGATGCCTACCTACAAAATAAGAATGATATTTCTGGCGTCCTTCTCAGAGCTACTTACTTCCATGAAATTATAGAAAGAAATGATTTAATCCTGAAGACAACAGGGAATACAATGAACTCTGACTGGAATCCATGACACCTGGCCATGATTCCCATGCTAACACCACATCACCAAGGCCTGAGACTAATATTTCACAGGCTAGATTTACTTAGATTTTATCTATAAAGTGAGCATAAAAATCGCCACTCATCT
>NW_007151844.1:0-1087 GCF_000164805.1 Carlito syrichta | reverse complement strand
AAGATTTATGATTTGGGGAGAGTTTGAATCCATGTGAGATACCTGATCCCCATTAGTCACAATATTATCAGAAGATAGATTGTGTGATGAAATGAGAGCCAAAGGTCATTCCAGCTAGTAGAGGCAGTTTCTGCAAAATTTGTGTATTCTTTTTCATGATTTGTTTTCTCATCCACTCAATGTATTTTGTAATCATATTTTGACAAAAATTAAAGATTTTTAAAGAAATTATTTGAGTAACCTTCAGAATTGGGCTGGGATTTGTGTTCACATGCCAATTGTGCCAGTGTCAATCAAACCACAAGCAGTGATACTTTATTGAAAGATGACACGTATTAGGGAAAATGATTCTCATGACATTGACCCCAGTGTCAAACCATAAAACTTGAGCTTGAGCTGGAAAAACCACCTGCTCTTGCTACCAGTCTCCTATGTAATGTATTCCTTGGTGTCTTGGATCAGAAGAGTCCTGGGCACAGTGCTGAACCCACACTTGACTTGATGGATCCCTACTTATAAGTCACAGTCCTGTGTGGCCCTTGGCTCTGACTTTAATTCTGTGTCCTTTCTTAAGCCCCACATATGCTGAGACTCAGAGCCCAAGGGAAGAGCATATGAGGTGATAAACGCAATCTGAGACAAAATTGCGTACTCAGAGCAAGTGACATGACCTAGGATGGGTACATTGTGAAAACGCTGTTATGAATTTGAAGGTCCTAAATACTGAACATTAAACCAAGTCTGGGCAATGGGCAAACATTACCTACAAAAGGTGAGGGCATTCACCAGCCTGAGGTGGTTCTGCCCGCTGAGGCCTTGCTCCAAACATGGAAGCCAAGTACTCTGGGTGAACAGGTAAGTCTCTGGCTGCATTTGTCAGGTGTCCCATCTGTCAGTGAATTGACTGAAAACAGAGCTCACAATTGCTCAAATTCTGAAGAGCTGTCCCAGGACTTGAAAATTTATGCCAGAAAGAGTCAATGTAGACCGAAGGATGTTAACAGGATTGAGGCCACTTAAGCAAATTATGCAAGGATACTATGGAAGGAATATTTGGGACACAGAGGTCTTAAAAGTCGCTAAGATT
>NW_007151843.1:0-686 GCF_000164805.1 Carlito syrichta | reverse complement strand
CTCTCGATAGTTTAAACGAAAATAATGGCACTACAAGTACATTTAGATTCTGGATCCTCTAACGCCAAATTACAGGACACAAGTAATCATCTCGGGGTCTTGAATGTAGGCCCTGAGTTCAGAGTTACCTCGTACTCCAGAAACTTCTGGTAGTCCAGATATTCGGAATTAGTACCTTGGGTTTAGGTGTTGCACCATGTATAGCAGGAATTTTTGGAGGGCACCAGGGTCTTGGTTTCCAAGTTCACAGGAACATTCTGGAGTCTTTCTATTGGAAGTCACAGGTCTGGACTTCCAGGGCACTGGAAAACCTCTGGTCATATTGCTGAGAATGAAACAGGAACCTGAGACAATATGTCCGTAGAAAACTTCTACTCATGTTACCAATGTGGAACAAGAAAAATCAGTTTCCATATGACCAGCAAACTTCTGGGCAGTAGCCAATTTTTCCCTGGCTTACAGACGTTCTCATAACTAGAAGCCTACAGGATTTTTCTAAATGCTAATCAGGCATTTGGGAGTACCAGTCCCCACATTATTCAGAGCTAATTTTTGTATCCGTACCACAGTCCGTCATTACCAATCACCAGGAACCAGCTGCTCCTCTTCTTGGCTTTTTCTGCAGGAGGCTGAAAGGCCAGATTCCACAACCCAATGAATCATCTCACCATTTTTAGTGTATATAG
>NW_007151842.1:0-312 GCF_000164805.1 Carlito syrichta | reverse complement strand
GTCTTGTCTTCAAGAAGTGTATTTGATGGAGCAGGAAACTAGAGTTCTCAGTCTTTTTTTGCACAGGGACAGTGAAAGTATATGATTAGTTTTGTATCTCAAACCTAATAGCAATAGTCTTTAAATATATTCTAAAAATAAAACTACTTCCCTCCGTCCCTCCCTCCCTCCTTCCCTCCTTCCCTTCCTCCTTCCCTCCTTCCTTCTTCCCTTCCTTCTTTTACTTTTTTGTCTTTCTTTTTTAAAGTTCCTCCTTCAAAATATGAGTTTGGAGGAAAAGAGTCAACATATTTTTATTGACAGCAATCCAAT
>NW_007151841.1:0-651 GCF_000164805.1 Carlito syrichta | reverse complement strand
TCCTTCTTCCCTTCCTTCTTTTACTTTTTTGTCTTTCTTTTTTAAAGTTCCCCCTTCAAAATATGAGTTTGGAGGAAAAGAGTCAACATATTTTTATTGACAGCAATCCAATTGAGAGAATCTGAGTCTCAAGCAATCAGAGTTTACCCTTAAGGAAACTTAAGGGTAGCACAAATGTGGAAATAGAACTTGCCTTCTCAGAAAAAGAGGGCAGGAGAGGGATCAAATTGGAGCCCTTGGAAGAAAATGGACTGGTGGGAAGGAAGAGCAAATGGGAATATAAAACAGGGGGCTTCAGTGAGGTCAACTTGGCTCTGATTAAAAGGTAAGTCAGAAATGGGGCAGAATGTATCAATTATTTCATCCGTTGGTCTCCAAATGTGTTCCTGTTTGGCTGAAAATAAGATAGATTCCTTCTGGTGATGGCCAGTTTGCAGGGTATCAGTCTTGTGCAACAAGTTAATACAGACCTCTCAGCAATAAAATTAGCACCACCCTGAAAGGGTGGTTTTGAGTAATATATTAGAACGTAAATGAGAGCCATAGCATACATAGTCCACTAGCTTGAAAATATTTTTTGTCATAAGCTAGTAATGTTAGTAGTAATTTTCACCATGAACATCTCTGATTGCAATTCTGTTGAGATACTTC
>NW_007151840.1:0-1039 GCF_000164805.1 Carlito syrichta | reverse complement strand
AGTCTACTCTAAAAATCAAATAATAGCTGTCACACTCTTGAACTAGGAAATGCATGGTCGCCATGACGGTGGCCATGGGCTGAAGCAGACAGTGTTTCGGTAATTAACAAAACAAAAGAAAACATTCTGCCTGGCTAGGGGCAGGGCGATAAAACTACTATGGTAATTTAGTTTCTAATCTTAGCCCTAGGGGAGACTGCTTTCGGGAACAAGAGCTGACTAACCAGTCTACCAGGAAATAGAAGTTTTAAAATATCTAGAAAGAAGTACAACTTAGAAGGGACAAGGTCATATAAAATAATTCTGCTGTGCAACTTTCCATCAGGTGTATAGAGATTTACTTATAAGTTTTACTGCCATGTATGCACACTGGTCACTAATCACATGCCAATATTATAGGTATAACTGATATCCTATGTCAGAGGTGATCTTCCAGATGGGCCTTTACAGGCCTCAGCCATGTAGCTGTAGATGTTGGCTCCCAACATTTCCCCCTTTTTTATTAAAAACATACGTAAAACATCTTGGCTTCTGTCTTAGGTTGTTCTCGCTTCACCATAGTTGTTACCCGTCATCGGCTGGTACTCCCTCCAGGCGGAGGATGCCTGTCTTAGGTTCATACCAGGTGGCTGGAATCTTACCCATCACTGAATACCAAGAGCGTAAAGACTTGAGGGGACATAGGGAGAATGAAGAATGGTGAGTTAATGACACAGATGACACAAAATATTAGCCTTTATGACATAAGTGACCAGCTGATAGATGACATTATTTTTTTGTTTTATTAGTAAGAACTGCCAAATGAATATTATCAGAGTTACGTTGAACTGCTTTCCTTAAACGTTGGATGATGACTGGAAAGATAAACAGCAGAAAAAGAACAATTATACCAATAGCAATGAAATTATAGATCAGATTCCAAACAGAACTGGAAGCCACAAACTGAGAAAGGGAAGAAGTAAATCTAGATGCTAGTTGAGAAAATGAAAGTGAGGAAAGATGTGCCTGAGTAATAGCAGTAATCTGACTATGTAGTTGT
>NW_007151839.1:0-3633 GCF_000164805.1 Carlito syrichta | reverse complement strand
CAGGGCCTTCTCCCAGAAGGAATAGTCAGTGTAATATTAAGTAGAAGTTCCTTGTCTTTACAAGGAATTTCCATTATTCCTGGAGTGGTCGATTCGGGTTACACAGGGGAAATCCAGGTGCTTGTTGCTCCCCCTAACAAAACTGTGCAGTTTAACAAAGGTCAGAGAATAGCCCAGTTGCTGCTCCTGCCTTATCATAAAACAGGTAAAATTAACTAACCTGCCTAGAGGTAACTCTGGATTTGACTCTCGCGATGTTGTTTTTTGGGGTCCAGGAGGTTACTAACTCCAGACCTCTAGAAGACTTATATATAGGGAATTAAGATTAAAGGCTTCTTGGACACCGGAGCTGATGTTTCCTGTATTGCCAGAAAGGATTGGCCTGCCTCGTGGCCAACTCGTATGGCTCCTTTGGGACTTATAGGCATTGGTCGAGTACCCTCAGTAGCCAATAGCTCTAAAAATTTTGAATTGGACAGATGAGACTTCAAAAACTTTTTGCCCATACGTTATTCCATCTATCCCCTTTACATTATGGGGAAGAGATATTCTTGCTCAAATAAGCATGCATTTATATAGCCCTAATGATAAAGCTTCAGCACAAATGTTGTAGATAGGCTATGATCCCTTTAAGAGACTTGGAAAAGATGACAGGTAATGCAGTAACCTGTCCAAGTTAATGAAAAGACAAATTAAGCTGGTATTAAATCCATTGTTCCCAAGACCCTATTACCTGGAAAGCCAAAAAACCAGTTTGGTTGGAACAATAGCCCATGCCCTTAGAAAAGCTAAGGCAGTCAAAAAACTAGTTTTACAACAATTAAAGGCTGGTTATATAGAGCCTTCTACCAGCCCCCCTGAAAGGCAACCACTAGCCCTGAAAAGACTCCTAAGTTTTGTAATTAAGAAAAAAAAATCTGGTATATGGAGACTTTACAGGATTTAAGAGCTATTAACACTACTGTGGGAGCTATGGAATGTTACAGCCATGGGATTGCTATACCTGTTAACTTTAATATTATTGTTATTGATTTACAGAATTGTTTCCTTACTATACCTTTAAGCCCAGAGGATTGTAAACAATTTACATTCAGTCTACTCTCTGAGAATTAAAAAACGTTTGTTCCAGCTCCAGGAGGAGTCAACTCTCGAGGACTGAGACCAAACATGCTATGGCCAATGGATGTAACTCATTTTCCCAGCTTTGGAATATTGTCTTATTTGCATGTGACTGTAGATACATTTTCTCATGTTATTTTAACTTCAGCAAAAACTAGAAGAAGCCTACAAGAACGTGGTACAACATTCATTCTTTTGCCTTTCACAGCTAGGTATGCCAGAGCAACTGAAAACCAACAACAGTCCTGCATATACATCTAAATCTTTCCAACAATTTTACTCCTAATTTAATATTTCTCATTCCACAGAAATTCCCTACAATCCACAAGATCAAGCCATAGTTGAAAGAGTTCACCAAACTTTAAAAAATTAATTAAGTTATAAGAGGGTGAGTTCAAGTATAGCTCTCCTCACCACATCTTGAATCACATGTTATTTGTTATTAATCATTTAAATTTGGACTCTTCAGGCTATTCAGCTATGGCTAGACATTGAGATCCAGAAGAAAGTATAAAACCTCTGATAAAATGGAATCTTCTTACAGGAAAAGGGGAGAGCCTGCTTTATTTCGTGCTCAAGTCAAACATGTTACTAATCGTAATTTTTCTTATGAAGGACATTCCAACTCCCTCCCTATTTGTTTTTATAATAATTCTGCCTTTAATAATTACTCGCCTTCCTGCTTAATGTCTACCTTTAAGTCTCTGAGTACAGAAAGCCCTTGTCAGGACAGTATCAAGGACGGTTGGCTACTGGAGATGATAATGCCTGGAGGAACCGCCCCTAGCCGTGCGACTAGAGTTTCATCGCCTCTCCGCGTATCTGCTTGCCCCTTCAATGATACGGAAAAGGACTGGTCACTCATACAGCGAGATGCTGGCTTCCCGAAATGGAGAGACTGTGCTTATAACTCTAAGGTGGACTATCCGGTGAAAAATTATATATTAGTGACTGGGGTTTTAATGGCTCTACGCTTGCCACAACTAGAAGGCACCCGTATGAGTGGGCTACATCTATGTTTCAAAGTTCTCTGTCCTCTAATTGTCATTACAGACTCAGCTTTATCGATTGTTTGCAGCAACAGGTCCTGTAACACTTTATTGTCCTCATTCCGGTTTTACAACCTTTTTAAAGGCTTGTGTTAATTCCCCATATGTTTTGTTAATTGCTTATGCTCATTTTATTTACTCAGTAATATATAATTTTGGTCATTTTGAAATTAATTATGAAAATTATACTTTTGTACTTTGGTAACCCATATCAAGTATTTCTGTTAAAACATCCTTCTTACGTTTTTGTGCCTGTTCAGCTACTGGAACTGTGGTATTCTTCTCCAGGTACTTATATTTTAGAACAAGCCACAGCAATGTTAAATAGGCCTTATAGGTTTGTTGTGGCTTTAATCTTGGGAATTTCTGCACTAATTTCTATTATAGGATCTGTTGCCACTTCTGCAACTGCTTTAGTACAGGAAGTACATACAGCTGATCATGTTAATAATTTGTCTCAGAATGTTAGCTTAGCTTTATTCACTCAAGAACAAATAGATAAGGGTATTATTGATAGGTTGAATGCTTTAGAATCACCACTAGTATATATAGGAAACCAAATACAACACATTAAGGTTCAGATGTCTGTAGCTTGTCATGCACAATTTAAATGGATTTGTGTTACACCTTTGCCATATGATGGTCAGAATGTAAGTTGGACTGATGTCCAGAAACATCTTATGGGAGTTTGGCAGTCTTCTAATTCTTCTTTAAACATTCAACAGTTGCATAGTCAGATTACTGCTATTTCTCAAGTACAACTGTCTACACTTTCATTTTCTCAACTAGCATCTAGATTTACTTCTTCCCTTTCTCAGTTTGTGGCTTCGAATTCTGTCTGGAATCTGATCTATAATTTCATTGCTATTGGTGTAATTCTTCTTTTTCTGCTGTTTATCTTTCCAGTCATCATCCAACGTTTAAGGAAAGCAGTGCAACGTAACTCTGATAATATTCATTTGGCAGTTCTTACTAATAAAACAAAAAATAATGTCACCTATCAGCTGGTCACTTATGTCATAAAGGCTAATATTTTGTGTCATCTGTGTCATTAACTTACCATTCTTCATTCTCCCTATGTCCCCTCAAGTCTTTACGCTCTTGGTATTCAGTGACGGGTAAGATTCCAGCCACCTGGTATGAACCTAAGACAGGCATCCTCCGCCTGGAGGGAGGACCAGCCGATGATGGGTAACAACTATGGTGAAGCGAGAACAACCTAAGGCAGAAGCCAAGATGTTTTACGTATGTTTTTAATAAAAAAGGGGGAAATGTTGGGAGCCAACATCTATAGCTACATGGCTGAGGCCTGTAAAGGCCCATCTGGAAGATCGCCTCTGACATAGGATATCAGTTATACCTATAATATTGGTGTGTGATTAATGACCAGTGTGCATACATGGCAGTAAAACTTATAAGTAAATCTCTATACACCTGATGGAAAGTTGCACAGCAGAAATTATTT
>NW_007151838.1:0-800 GCF_000164805.1 Carlito syrichta | reverse complement strand
AGACTTATATATACAAGGAGTTAAGATTAAAGGCTTCTTGGACACCGGAGCTGATGTTTCCTGTATTGCCAGGAATTGGCCTGCCTCGTGGCCAACTCATATGGCTCCTTCAGGACTTATAGGCATTGGTCGAGTACCCTCAGTAGCCAATAGCTCTAAAAATTTTGAATTGGACAGATGAGACTTCAAAAACTTTTTGCCCATACGTTGTTCCATCTATCCCCTTTACATTATGGGGAAGAGATATTCTTACTCAAATAAGCATGCATTTATATAGCCCTAATGATAAAGCTTCAGCACAAATGCTGTAGATAGGCTATGATCCCTTTAAGAGACTTGGCAAAGACGACAGGTAATGCAGGAACCTGTCCAAGTTAATGAAAAGACAAATTAAGCTGGTATTAAATCCATTGTTCCCAAGACCCTATTACCTGGAAAGTCAAAAAACCGGTTTGGTTGGAACAATAGCCCATGCCCTTAGAAAAGCTAAGGCAGTCAAAAAACTAGTTTTACAACAATTAAAGGCTGGTTATATAGAGCCTTCTACCAGCCCCCCTGAATGGCAACCACTAGCCCTGAAAACACTCCTAAGTTTTGTAATTAAGAAAAAAAAATCTGGTATATGGAGACTTTACAGGATTTAAGAGCTATTAACACTACTGTGGGAGCTATGGAATGTTACAGCCATGGATTGCTATACCTGTTAACTTTAATATTATTGTTATTGATTTACAGAATTGTTTCCTTACTATACCTTTAAGCCCAGAGGATTTTAAACAATTTACATTTCAGTCTACTCT
>NW_007151837.1:0-2312 GCF_000164805.1 Carlito syrichta | reverse complement strand
TGTTAATCATGTGATGGTCTTGTGATGCTTGGTTTGTAAAGCACAGAACTTGTACGCCCCCAGCAAGTGATTATCACACTGCTGGAGGGTATAAAAAATGGTATATAAGTTGGAAAAGATTTGAATAAAATTGGCTTCAGTCCTGATCAGACTGTTCCCAGAAGAACTGCCTCTGAGTGGTCTCTTCTCGCCATCCAGATTCTCCGGTGCAGGTCCTAACCCTCCCTCCTCGGTTGGAGCAGGTACTCCGACAGTCAGACATGGAATTGGCAAATACTTTGTGGGCTGTCTCCCTGCTATCTTGATGGTTTCTTTGATTTTGAAGAAGCTTGTCAGCTTAATGAGGTCCCACTTTTCTATTGTATCTCTTATGGCCCATGCATTTCAATTTTGACATAGGAATTGGATGCAATTTCCAAATTCCATAAGCGTGTATCCTGTATTTTCTAAGGTTCTTATGGTTTGAGGTTTTACATTTTACATTTAGGTCTCTGATCCATTTGGAGTTAATTTTTGTGTATGAGGATAGCTAGGGGTCCTGATTCAATCTTCTGCATGTGGTCAGCCAGTTTTCCACCACCATTTACTGAATATATTTTCCTGTCCCCATTGGTTGTTGTTGGAGGGTTTGTCAAAGATGAGTTGGTTGAGAAATTGAGATTTTGCTTCTGGAATCTCAATTCTATTCCATTGGTCTATATGCCTATTCTTGTACTAATACCAAGCTGTTTTAATTATTATACCTTTATAGTAAAGTTTAAAGTCTGGTAGTGTGATACCTCGTGCTTTTTTTTTTTCCCCCTTGAGGATTGTTCTGGCAATTCTTGGTCATTGTATTTCCACGTGAATTCTTGTATTGTTTTTTCTAGATCTGAAAAGAATGTTGCTGGTAATTTGATGGGTATTGCATTAAATCTGTAGATCACTTTAGGTAAGATGGACATCTTCACAGTGTTGATTCTTCCAATCCATGAGCATGGGATATCTTTCCACTTGTTTGTGTCATCTTTGATTTCTTTGAGCAGTGTTTTGTAGTTTTAATTGTAAAGGTCTTTCATGTCTCTAGTTAGGAAGATGTCAAGGTATTTCATATTTTGTGACTATTATGAATGGAATTGAGCTTTTTATTGGGGTTTCTGTTTGTTTATTATTGGTGCAAAGGCATTTTTCTTTTACACATTTATTTTATACCCTGAGGCTTTGCCAAAGTCCTTTATCAGTGCAAGGAGGTTTTTGATACATTCTCCTGGATTTTTGAGGTACACAATCATGTCATCTGCAAAGAGAGATAACTTGACTTCCACTTTTCCTATTTGGATACCCCTGATCACTTTCTCTTTTCTGATTTCTCTAGCCAGGACTTCTAATACTGTAATGAAAAGGAGGGGTGAGAATGGTCATCCTAGTCTTGTTCCAGTTTTCAAGGGAAATGTTTCCAATTTTTGTCTGTTTAGGAGTATGCTGGCTGTGGGTATCTCATAAAAGGCTTTTACTATTTTGAGGAATGTTCCACATATTCCTAGGTGTTGGAGGGTTTTTATGATGAAGGGGTGTGGTGTTATATCAAAAGATTTTTCTGCTTCTAATAATATCATCATGTGGTTTTTGTTTTGACATTTGTTGATGTATTTAATTACATTTATGGTTTTTTGAATGTTGAACCAGCTTTGCATCCCAGGGATGAAGCCTACTTGGTCATGATGGATGATTTTAGAAATACGTTGTTGAATATGGTTTGCTAGGATCTTGTTAAGAATTTTAGCATCTATGTTCATCAAAGATATTGGCCTGTAGTTCTCTTTCTTTTTTGGTTCTTTACCTGGCTTGGGTATCAATGTGATGTTAGCTTCATAAAATGATCTGGGGAGAGTTCCATCTCTCTCAATAGCCTGGAATACTTTCAGTAGGATTGGTATCAGCTCCTGCTTAAATGTCTTATAGAATTCTGCTGGAAAACCGTCTGGTCCAGGACTTTTTATTTGTAGGTAGTTTTCTTAATACATAGTCAATTTCCTTGAATTTTAGTGGACTATTTAGGGATTCGATTTCTTCTCGTTTCAACCTAGGCAGGTTGTGTGATGTCAGAAAATCCTACATTTCCTTAAGGTTTTCAAGTTTGTTTCCATACAAGTGAACATTGTAGTCTCTAATGATCTTTTGTATTTCTCCAGAGTCAGATGTGATTTCATCTTTTGTTTCTGACTGTGTTTCTTTGGGCTTTTACTCTCTTTTTCTTGGTCAGTCTAGTTAGGGGACCATCAATCCTGTTTATCCTTTCAAAGAACCAGCTTTTGTTTCATTGATATTATGTG
>NW_007151836.1:0-3560 GCF_000164805.1 Carlito syrichta | reverse complement strand
GATGAGTAGAATGTATATCTATGGTCATTGGATGGAGTGTTCTATACATAACAATTAAGTCCATTTGGTCGAGTCACATTGAGGTTTCAGATCTCGTTGCTGATTTTTTGTCCTGATAATCTGTCTAGAGTTGTGAATGGGCTATTAAAGTCTTCAGCTATGATAGTGCTAGAGTCAGTATTGTTTTTGAGTTTACCTAGAAGCTGCTTTATGAAAGTTGGTGTTCCAATGTTGGATGCATATATGTTTAGTTGATGGATTGAATCTTTTATCATTATGTAGGGTCCTTCCACATCATTTTACATTTTTTGATAGCTTAAAGTGTATTTTGTCTGTGATTAAGATTGCAACTTCTCCTTTCTTCTGTGTTTCATTCTCCTGAAAATTTGTTTCCCACCCTCTTACTTTGAGTCTGTGAGTGTCCTTTCTAGTAAGGTGAGTCTCTTGAAGGCAATATATTGTTGCCTGGTGACATTTTATCCATTTTGTCATTCTATGTCTTTTCAGTGGTGCATTTAGTCCACTCACATTCAGGTTCATTATTGAAATGTGAGAGTTAATCCTCATCATAAGGTTCTTACAGAGTTGTTGTTGTTCTTCCTGTATGTTTGTTGTCTTCCTTTTGGTTTTGGGGTTTGCTCATGTGTTTTTTTTTTTTTAATTTATTTATTTTTGAGTTGGAGTCTCACTCTGTCAACCAGACTGGAGTGCAGTGGCCACTCCCAGCCACTGCAGCCTCAACCTGCTGGGTTCCAGTGATCCTTCCACCTCAGCCTTCCATGTAGCTGGAACTACAGATGTGCACTACCACACCCGGCTAATTTTTTGATTTATTGTAGAGATGAGGTCTCACCCGCCCAGGCGGGTCTCAAACCCACAGGCTCAGGCAATCCACTCACCTCAGCCTCCCAAAGGCACGGGATTATAGGCTGAGCCACCGAGCCCGGCTTCATGTGTGTTTTTTAATCTTTTTCCCTGTACCCTTGTGAAGAACGTTGTTATTCTTTTTTCAATTTCTTGTGTGTTCAATACTTTCTTAAGTGTTTATTGTAGAGGTGGTCTGATGGCAGTTCTTAGGTATTGGATATCTGGGAAAGATTTCAATTCTCCCTCACTGATCAAGTTCAGCTTGGCTGGGTAGGTTATTCTTGGTTGAAATTGTTTATCTTTTAGAACTTTGAAGATAGGGCTCCAAGCTCTCCTAGCCTGAAGGCTTTCTGTAGATAAATTCGCTGCTATTTAAATTGGTCTTCCCTGGTAGGTAGTCTGAACTTTTTCTTTTGCTGCCATTAGGATTTTTTTATATCTACTTTGTTTAGGCATATTATTATGTGTCTGAGAGTTAGTCTTCGCATTTGTTGTCTTACGAGTGTTCTCTGAATCTCCTGTGTTTGAATTTTTGCATCACTGATGAGATGAGGGAAGTTTTCCTGAATGATTTCATGACATGTCTGTTCCAGTGTGGCCTCTGTCTATCTCTCTGCCTCAGGAAGGCCAATTACTCTTAGGTTTGGTCTCTTGAAGTAATCATTTATCTAAGGTTTTGGTCTGTCTTTTTAAGCTTCTTTTCTATGTTTTCAATAATTTGGGTTAGTTCTGTATTTTAGTCTACAAGCTCTGAGATTCTTTCTTCTGTTTGGCTAATTCTTCTTTCCATGTTTATTAGTTTTTACTTATTTCCATCACAGTATTCTTTACTGCTGTTATTTCTGTCACCAGCTCCTTCCTATTTTGCTCTTGTCTCTCCTCAATTTTTTTTTGATTCTCTTAATTAATGTCTTGATGTCTGGGTTTGTTGCATATGACTAGTAATTCTGGGGGCATTTCATTGTTTGTGTTTTGAAGTCTGTTTTCTTAGTGTCGCACTTCCCAGGGGTCTGTGTGAGACCTATATTCTTCTTTGATTTTTCTTCATTTGTGCATATTTTTCCCACTACATTTTCCTTCCCTCCATTTCCCCATCTTCTTTACTTCTGTTATTCATGGGTGGAGGTGTTGCTTTTACTTCTGTTTGTTCAATTTCCTATTCTTCTTATGTATATCCTCTTGCTTTGTTCAATACTGGAGGTGGACTGTAGGTTGGGGTGGTCCTTTTTCTGTTTTGAGATTTAAATAAGGGGGGAGCTGTGATTGAAAATCTATCTGCAGATCCCAGTATTTGCCAACAGGTGTATGGATATTCTGAAGCCCACTTCCCACTGCCTTGGAATCTGTCTCTGCAGTGTGGTTTCAGGCTTACTCTTTGAAAGCAAAATGAGGTTAACAGAGGGAAGAGAATGGAGCAGGCAGTGTGAGCAAGAGAGAGGTGGAGATAGTGAGGAGTAAGAGGAAAAACAGACGAGCATAATGACTAACAAATGAAAAGAGACACAAAGACTGAAACAAAGAAAAAGGAAAACAATAACCATGACTACAAACTATCCAACAACCATATGAAAAAACTAAAACATAAAATGATGCTAACTTACAAGCTAACCAACCTCCTTATTGGTTTCCTATTCCTCTATAAAAGAATGGGGTTTACAGAGAAATAAAAAAGAAAAGAACAAAACAAAAGGAATAGAATAAAGTCAGTAAACTAACAGAACCAACCAAGTACATTCTGAGACTTTTCCTTTAAGTCCAATGTCCTTTCAGCTCTGATTTCTAGCTGTTCTTGCAGGCTGGTAGATTTGTTCAGTTAGGTTCAGTTGTCCCTGGCCTGCTGTGAAAGGCAGTTCATATCTGGGCTCCCTGCCCAGTCTACCACTCAGATCTGCCCTTGTCTATTTATCAAGGGGAAGGAACTTCTGTCTTTCCCATTTTGATATTGTTACCTTGGATCCCCAGCAAGAGATACCTTGCTATCTCACTGCTCAAGTAGATCTTTATCTGTAACTGCTGGAGCCTACAATCAATGAAAGCCAGGCAGGGCAGAAGTCAGAGGGTGCCCAGGATGGGAGGGAGAAGGCAATGGTAGCAGAGGTGATGGCAGCTGCCTCACAGTACATGGAAAGAGTTCCATGAGCCTGGCTCTGTGCGTGCGGTGGGGCATGGTGGTGGCAGTGGCAGCAGCAGCGATCTCAGTAGATCATGCTTGTGGGGGCTTCATGGTCTGAAGTTGTGGGTCGCCTCAGGCATGGACAGAGAGATGGCTGCTGCAGTGGCATCCATGGCTGTAGTGGTGGCCCAGACCACTGTGGTGTTTGAGCAGTGGCTGCGGTTGAGTTCCATGTGAAAAGCAGGCTGCTGATGATGGGGACTGTAGCCCTTGGGAGAGAGCTTGAATCTTTATGTGTGTTCTCTTTCACAGAAGATCTCACAGACCAACCTGCCCTGTTGCCATCTTGCAGTAAGTCTGCTTACTGTTTTCTATACAACTATTCCTACTCTGGGCATATGATGTTTCTGAAAGACAATTTTCTTAAGTTTCCTAGAAATCCTTTTGCCTAATGGGGGAAATCACTTAATTTTCTCAATGTTACTAACAAAGGAACTTACATTCATGCCTTCCATGTGGTCTTTGCCTCTAATTGCATTTTACTTTAAGAAAATCTTTGTTGCTGTTGTTGTTGTTGAAA
>NW_007151835.1:0-677 GCF_000164805.1 Carlito syrichta | reverse complement strand
CCAGTGATCCTTCCACCTCAGCCTTCCACGTAGCTGGAACTACAGATGTGCACTACCACACCCGGCTAATTTTTTGATTTATTGTAGAGATGAGGTCTCGCCCGCCCAGGCGGGTCTCAAACCCACAGGCTCAGGCAATCCACTCACCTCAGCCTCCCAAAGGCACGGGATTATAGGCTGAGACACCAAGCCCGGCTTCATGTGTGTTTTTAATCTTTTCCCTGTACCCTTGTGAAGAATGTTGTTGTTCTTTTTTCAATTTCTTGTGTGTTCAATACTTTCTTAAGTGTTTATTGTAGAGGTGGTCTGATGGCAGTTCTTAGGTATTGGATATCTGGGAAAGATTTCAATTCTCCCTCACTGATCAAGTTCAGCTTGGCTGGGTAGGTTATTCTTGGTTGAAATTGTTTATCTTTTAGAACTTTGAAGACAGGGCTCTAAGCTCTCCTAGCCTGAAGGCTTTCTGTAGATAAATCCGCTGCTATTTAAATTGGTCTTCCCTGGTAGGTACTCTGAACTTTTTCTTTTGCTGCCATTAGGATTTTTTTATATCTACTTTGTTTAGGCATATTATTATGTGTCTGAGAGTTAGTCCTCGCATTTGTTGTCTTATGAGTGTTCTCTGAATCTCCTGTGTTTGAATTTTTGCATCACTGATGAGATGAGGGAAGTTTTTC
>NW_007151834.1:0-709 GCF_000164805.1 Carlito syrichta | reverse complement strand
ATGAGTCAAAGAAATAGATGTGAATTGTTTGCAATGAGAAATGCACTGAGAAAATTCATGTACCCTTTTGCTTTGTTTCATACTATAATAGTTTTATCTATCAAATTTTTGGGGTTTTTTTGGGGTTTTTTTTGGAAAACTGTTAAGTACAAAGTTACTGGCTGTGAAGGCAATAACATTTATAATAAGATTTTATCATTCCTTAGCAAGAATGTTTCAAAACATTGGCAAATGATTTTTCCTGTGTATTTGACACATCCGGTGGCATACTTAATGGCATTTCTGTATTTTTGTGAGGAAGGCAATCTCCTCAGTTTTTCCTTAGAAGTATAAAGCTGTCTTCCTTTGCCACATAATTAGCCATATCAAAATGATTAATGAAATAGTTGGAGATGAGTGTTCATTTTTGAACAGTAATGTTTCTCTGTGACTGATGTTGTAAAATTTAAGTATGAAATCAACCCTCAAATTCTACTCACAGAAAAGTGGTATGTATTACACTTTAGAATTTACAGTTACACAGCAATGAATACAATCCCACTATTTATGAATAAACAGTGATGAGTTAATGGGTTGAGTAAGAAATCACAGAACATACTTTAAAAGGACATTGTTCAAGAAAAGTAAAATCACTAGAATATGCATTCCATGAGGGCATAGGTTTTTGTAGGTTTAATTCTCTGCTTCATTCTTAACATCTAGACACTTG
>NW_007151833.1:0-855 GCF_000164805.1 Carlito syrichta | reverse complement strand
GAATTGTTTGCACTGAGAAATGCACTGAGAAATTCATGTACCCTTTTGCTTTGTTTATTCTTTAATAGTTTTATCTATCAAATTTTTGGGGTTTTTTGGTTTTTTTTTTTTTTTTTGGAAAACTGTTAAGTACAAAGCTACTGGCTGTGAAGGCATTAACATTTATAATAAGATTTTATCATTCCTTAGCAAGAATGTTTCAAAACATTGGCAAATGATTTTTCCTGTGTATTTGACACATCCGGTGGCATACTTAATGGCATTTCTGTATTTTTGTGAGGAAGGCAATCTCCTCAGTTTTTCCTCAGAAGTATAAAGCTGTCTTCCTTTGCCACATAATTAGCCATATCAAAATGATTAATGAAATAGTTGGAGATGAGTGTTCATTTTTGAACAGTAATGTTTCTCTGTGACTGATGTTCTAAAATTTAAGTATGAAATCAACCCTCAAATTCTACTCACAGAAAACTGCTATGTCTTACACTTTAGAATTTACACTTACACAGCAATGAATACAATCCCACTATTTATGAATAAACAGTGATGAGTTACTGGGTTGAGTAAGAAATCACAGGACATACTCTAAAAGGACATTGTTCAAGAAAAGTAAAATCACTAGAATATGCATTCCATGAGGGCATAGGTTTTTGTCTGTTTAATTCTCTGCTGCATTCTTAACATCTAAACACTTGGTCAATAATTATTTTACTGTTTCTCAAATGCCTGAAACAAAGTGAACAATCTAAAAATATATTTGGATATATTACATTGCACCAAGACCCAGATGCATTCAACACATAAGTTTCAAAATGAATATATAGTAAGTCAGTATGCAGTCATACAAAATATAGTATA
>NW_007151832.1:0-847 GCF_000164805.1 Carlito syrichta | reverse complement strand
GGGTGGATACCTACAATCTCTAATTATCCATCCAACAAGATTACAGTCCTCTTGATAGTTGTAATCGAGCATCTGGGCTTACAATTCCTTTTCTTTCTTATGAACCTCTTCAGCCATAATCCAGTTCCGCAGGAATCAATTGGTATTTTTCGACAAAATCTCTAGCTTCAAGTTACTTAAAAATACCGAAATTTCTTGTGGTCAAGCTGGTGGGAATTGGGACATTGGGTTTAGAAAATTCCACATTTTGGGGTGGTCTTTGTTAAGGGGAACCAAGAGTCTTGGATTCCAATTCTCCAAGAACCTTATGGGAGTCTTTCTCTTGATATCCAAACTACTGGAATTCTAGGTCACCAGGAAAAGTCTCAGTGCCTTGCTGAGAATGAAGCAGGAATCTGGGTAATGGGAGTCCTTATATACAGGAAGCTACACGGCCTCTTGCTAAGGAAGAATAAGGAATTTTGGTTGCACTAGTCCTCAATCCCAAAAATCCACAGGGCGTCTGATAAAGAGGTAACCAAGAATCCGGATTTGAAGTATGAATCTGGGTAACGGGAGTACTCCTATACAGGAAATTGCACTGCCTATTGCTAAGGAAGAATAAGGAATATGGTTACACGTGTCCTCAATCACAAAAAAATTCAGGGCGTCTTGCTAAAGGCTAAACACGAATCAGGGTTATTGATGCATGAATCTGGGGAAATGGAGTCCTCATATACAGGCAATAACACGGCCTTTTGCTAAGGAAGAATAAGTAATCGGAGTTACAAGTGTTGTAAATCCCCCAAAAACTACAGGGTGCCTTATTAAGGCTAAACAAGATTCAGTCACTCGAAGCAGGAATATA
>NW_007151831.1:4589-5611 GCF_000164805.1 Carlito syrichta | reverse complement strand
AGTAGGAGTTTGACACATTTTGACATTTACCATCTATTCTCTCTGAACCTGATACTTTTAGGTTTTATCTGCATAATGAGAACCTTGGTTTCCACAGCTTCCTTTATCTTGACTCAAGTATATCTTTCTCTTTCAAATTCATTAGCCAGAGCTTAACTCTTTCAACCAATTGCCAAATACAAAATCTTTGAATCTATTTTTGGTTTACTCTTGGATTTCTCCCAAATTAATGAACTTGATCTCTAAATTAATAGCAGATTGGTATTAGAATATAATTGTAATCTGTAAAAGGTTAAGTAGATCAAATAGCTGAAGCCAAGTTTGTTTCTCACCTACATGCTAGGGGAGTTTTCAAGATCCACAATAAAATTACCTTCCCATCACTGAACTTTCCAGTTCAGCACTCATTTTTGAGCAATGATCCTGATGGAATTTAACAATATATATTTTTTGCATATCTTTCCCATTTTCATGCATAAAAAGAGAACTCTAGTTTTAGGGGTTAATCTGGAGTTCCACACTCTGATGTGGTCTCTAAATGGTATTGCCTTTTATTACACTAAACAGCGCACTTTAATTTTCCTAATAACCATTAAATTTTTAGTATGGTTCAAACTCTAAAAATCATCTGCTCTTCCTTGTTAATTCACATGACAGCTCAGTCTAAACAACAAATAAAACTGCTCAGTTATACAACAAATAAAACAGCTCTGTTATACAACAAATAAAAAAGAAAGACAAAGGCCAGGTTCGGTGGCTTAGCCTGTAATACTAGCACTTTGGGAGACTGAGGTGAGTGGATTTCCTGAGCCCACAGGTTTGAGACCAGCCTGGAAAATTTGGCGAGACCTCGTCCCTACAATAAATAAAAAATTAGTCAGGTGTGGTAACTTGCAACTGTAGTTTCAGCTACTTGTAAGGCTGAGGTGGAAGGATCATTGGAGCCCAGCAGGTTGATGCTAGGGTGGCCATGAGTGTGCCACTGCACCCCAGCCTGGGCGACAGAGTGAGACTCCAACTCA
>NW_007151831.1:0-3624 GCF_000164805.1 Carlito syrichta | reverse complement strand
CCTAGCAGTAAGCAGATCTGCAGGACATTAGTCTAAGAGGGAAACGAGGGAAGCTATTATTTACGAAGGTTGGCAAGAAGACAATGTATGTTATAGTTGTAACAAAAAGTTTGGCCATATTGTCTGTGAAAACATGGAAAATGGGAAGGAATCAGATTTGGCTGAAAAGATTTCCAGGAGGAGCCTACGGGTTCGAGACTCGCCTGGGCAGGTGAGACCTCATCCCTACAATAAATCAAAAAATTAGCCAGGTGTGGTAGCGTGTGCCTGTAGTTCCAGTTACTGGAAGACTGAGGTGGAAGGATCGCTGGAGCCCAGCAGGTTGAGGCTGCAATTGGCCGGGAGCAGCCACTGCACTCCAGTCTGGGTGACTGAGTAAGACTCCAACTAAAAAAAAAAAAAAAAGATTTCCAGGAAGAATATTTAAAGTGCCAAATGCTTATTTTAGCTATTTATGATTAAATATGTAGAGAGAAAAATTTTCTAAAGAAGGAATATTTCATATTTCAAGCAAAATTTGCAGGAGATGCAAATCATCTGGAATTCAAAATAAAATAATTTTGTTTCCCTAGGCCCTTTAGGTAAAGAATATCAAATTTGGAAATGACTTAGTACACTCTCAGTAAAACATGGCTTGGAATATAAATTTCAAGAATGAAATCTTGAGCTCTGTGAATGAAACACTATTTATGAGATCTTTGAAAAATTTAAATTATATTTATTTGGTCTTCCAAAGGGAAATATATATATATAAGGTAAATATATATATATATATATATAGTTGTTGTTTTAGTAAGAAAGCAGGATATATTGAGAGGACAGAAAAGCTCCCACAGCAGGAAGGGACCCAAAGGGGTTGCTCCTCAAGAATATTAAATATGAGTTTTGCAGACCCTCTATAATAAACAAGAGATTTTCTAAAAATATTAAGAGTGTGAATCAGAGAAACTTTAGGCAAAGAGATTTTTAAGAATGTTAAGAAGAAAATGCAGTAAACACTCTTATGCACACTGGAGTAGGCAACCAATTCTTGTTCAAATCCCCAAAAGCAAATGCCATAAGAGACAAGATAGACAAGTGGCACTTCATCTAACTGAAAAGCTTCTGCAAAACCAAAGAAACCATCAAGAGAGTGGGGAGATAACCCACAAAATGGAAAAGAAATATTTGTCAATTGCATATCCGACCAAGGCCTAATATCTAGGATCTACAAGAAACTCAAAGGTGCTGATGTAGATTTCTCAAGTCAGCCTGGGCTTCAAGAGCGTCAGCTTAATTGGTTGGCCAGCCAAGCCCCGGGGGAGGGTCATGGAGGGGCTGGTAAGCCTAGCCCTGGAAGTGTCAGTTCTAATGGGCTAGCAAGTCAAGCTCTGAGTGTTGTGATTGGGGGAGGGGAGCAAGTCCCGTCTCCAGGGTGTTGGCTCTAACAGGCTGACAAGCCAAGCCCTGAGAGTGTTGCTGGTTCAATAGGCTGGCAAGCCTAGCCCCTTGGGTGTCTCAGCTTCGGAGTCTCATCTTCCTCCGGCAGCTCTCCTGGTTCAACTGGCTCTGTCGACTGGCAAGTCAGCCTCTGGGTTGCATGGTTTCTTGACTCCGATGATCTTCTGCAGCCCTTCAGGTTGCGACTCTTCAGGGTCGAGTTTCTTGTCTCATTCCCAGGAAGAATGAGGGACATGAACAGCCAGAAAGCAGGATTTATTGAGGACAGAAAAACTCCCACGGTGAGAAGGGGGCCTTAAAGTGTTGCCCATCTGGGGCTGAAAACCTGGCGCTTATATAACCCTAAGTCCAAGCTGATTTGCTAGCACTAGCTGTGAGCTGTAGCTGTTCTGATTGGTCAGTATTAAGGTAGGGACCTAATGGTGAGCTAATTGGTTGCTTTTTGATCCCAGCAGTGAGGACTTTAGCTCTAGCTTGAGGGGCTTGCAGGAACCTTGTTTACCAATGCTGAGCCTGAAAGACCTGCCACGAGTTCACTACCTGTCAGTCTGGCTAGCTTTCTCTAGCTATCTCCTGTCTCAATGCCAAAAGGAAAACAAACAACGCTTTTAAAAAATAAACATATAATATGAATAGATGCTTCTTAAAAGAAGTCAATAGATACATTTTAAAAAATGCTCAGTCTCACTAATCATCAAAGAAATAAAAATTAAAACCACAATGAGTTGCCACCTAACCCCAGTAAGGATGGCCATCTTCAACAACTCAAAAAACAACAGGTGCTGGCGAGGATGCAGAGAAAGGGAACACTTCTACACTGTTGGTGGGAGCGTAAACGAATACAAACTCTGTGGGAAACACGGAGACTTTCTAAAAGATCTAAAAATCGACCTTCCATACGACCTAGCAATCCGTCTTCTGGGAATATACCCAGAGGAACTCAAACCACTCTATAAAAATGGTACCTGCACACACATATTTATTGCAGTACTATTCAAATAGCAAAAACAGGGAATCAACCGTGCTGCCCACCAAAAATGGACTGGATTTAAAAAAAGTCTTACATATACACGATGGAATATTGTGCAGCCATAAAGGACAAAATTATGGACTTTGCAGCAACTTGGATGGATTTACAGTCTATCATACTCAGTGATCTATAACAGAAACAAAGAAGTGAGTACCACATGTTCTCACTTATAAGCAGACCCTGAACATTTATCATAGCACTATAAGAAAGGGTTTGGCAGTTGTGGGATGCTACCTGGGTAAGGAAAGATGAGGGGGCACATAACAGCAATAAGTGTACTTGATCTCAAACCAGGTGATGTAGAAACCAAAGGGAGGCCCAAACTACCTGTACAATGACCACTTATCTATTTAATCCTGAATTGTATCCCACATCTTTAAAAAAAGAAAAAAAGAAAAGAATGTTAAGGATGTCCCACAAAATTTTAAGTATCACGATAATCCAGAAAAGAATTCATCTTGAAGATATTTGTGGGTGTGGCCTTTGTGTAATAGAATGTAACACAATAAAATTCATAGTAGGCTGGGCTTAGTGGCTCAGCCTGTAATCCAGCACTTTGGGAGGTCAAGGTGAGTGGATTTCCAGAGTCCGCGGATTCAAGACCAACATGGACAACTTGGCGAGACCTTTTCTCTACAATAAATCAAAAAATAGCTAGCATGGTGGTGCATGACTGTAGTTCCAGCTAATCTCTAGATTACCCATAGTGCTTAATATAATGAAAATCTTATGTAAATAGTTGTTATTCTATATTGTTTAGAGAATAATGACAAGAAAATAAGCTTGTACAAGGTCAGTATATACACAATCATTTTTTTGGGTGGGTAATATTTTTAATTCACAACTTATTGAATCCACAGTTGCTGTACCCATGGATACAGATAGCCTATTATACTTATTTTGGTTATCCTATCCACATATCATCTTTGTATGTTATGTTTGTATGGATGAGGGTAGATAATTTATCTCTTTAGTTCACAGATTCTTCATAGCAAAAGAACTCACACTAGAAGAACCTCATCTGAAAACATCACCTGAGGATGTTTAGTTGGCACTATTCTAGATGTTGGATTGAGATCATTATTGGATGAGATTTGGCCTGGGGATTTGGGGGAGGGTGAGTGTGTTTTGTAATTTTGAATATAACTTATCTT
>NW_007151830.1:0-787 GCF_000164805.1 Carlito syrichta | reverse complement strand
TATGAGAGAGAAAATATGGAAACTTGTTCTTTGTTTCTGTGATAAATAACTAAAAATAATTTACCACATATCCAGCAAACGTTCTGCAAAATACTTATATCTGTCCATTTTTATGGCTGCATGATATTCCACTGTGTATATACCACATTTATTTTATCCATTCCAGCTTTGATGGGCAACATGGTTGGTATCATGTTTTATTGCAATTGTGATTAGAGTTGCAAAAAACATACTGGTGCAAATATCTTTTGGTAAAATGATTTGAGGTCCTTCAGGTATATTTTCGACAGTGGAATTACTGAGTCACATGGTAGGTCAATATCTTGTCCCTTTACAAACCAACACACACTTTTCCAAAGATATTGCTCTAATTTTCAGTCCACATGCAGTGTAGAAGCATTTATTTCTTGCCAAATCCTGACCTGCATCTGTTATTTGTTTTTTTAATGGTGGCCAGTCTTACAATGGGTATCTGGTATTTCAAAGTGGTTTCATTTGCATTTCTTTGATGATGAGTGAGGCTTAGCAATTTTCATGTGTCTGCAGGCTGCCCATATGTCTTCTTATAAAAATTGTCCAATAACGTAGTTTGCACACTTTTCTTTTCTTTTCTTTTTTTTTTTGAGTTGGAGTCTCACTCTGTCGCCCAGACTGGAGTGCAGTGGCCGCTCACGGCCACCACAGCCTAGACCTGCTGGACTCCGGCGATCCTTCTGCCTCAGCCTTCCAAGTAGCGAGAATTACCGGCATGCGCTACCACGCCAGGCTGATTTTTTGATTTATTGTA
>NW_007151829.1:0-1071 GCF_000164805.1 Carlito syrichta | reverse complement strand
AGCCTAGACCTGCTGGACTCCGGTGATCATCTGCCTCAGCCTTCCAAGTAGCGAGAATTACCGGCATGCGCTACCACGCCCGGCTGATTTTTTGATTTATTGTAGAGATGAGGTTTCGCTGCCCAGGTGGGTCTCGAACCCGCGGGCTCAGGCAATTCACTCACCTCAGCCTCCCAAAGGCACGGGATTACAGGCTGAGCCACCAAGCCCGGCTTTGAACACTTTTCAATGGGAATGTTTGTCTGAGTTTTCTGAGTGTTTGAGTTTCTTGTAGATCCTAGATGCTGTGCCTTTTTACAGATATATAGGTGGAGAACCGTTTTTCCCATTCTGTTGGCTTTATCCCTGCTATTCTGATGGTTTCTTTCTCTCTTTTTTTTGAGTTGGAGTTTCACTCTGTCACCCATACTGGAGTGCAGTGGCCGCTCCCGGGTACCGCAGCCTCAACCTGCTGGTCTCCAGCGAGCCTTCCGCCACAGCCTTCTGAGTAACCAGAATTACTGGCACGCGCTACCATGCCTGGTTTATTTTTTGATTTATTGTAGAGATGAGGTCTCGCTGCCCTGGCGGGTCTCGAACCCGTGGGCTCAGGTAATTCACTCACCTCAGACTCCCAAAGGCGTGGGATTACAGGCTGAGCCACAGAGCCCGGCTGGTTTCTTTTGTTTTGCAGAAGTATATTAATTTGATGAGATCCCATTTGTCTAACTTACTTCTTAAGTCATGGATATCTAGGGCTCTGAAGAGGAATTTGTTTCCGTTTCCAGTTTCCATACTGGTGTCTCCTGCGTTTTCTAAGATTGCTATAAGTTGGTGTTTTACGTTTAGGTCTTTGATCCATTTAGAGTTAATGTGTATGGTGATAGATAGTGGTCCTGTTTTAATCTTGTGCATGTTGTCAACCTTTCCCCAGCACCATTTACTGAATATGATCTCCATTAACCAGTGGGTCTTCGGGGGTTTTTCAAAGATGTGTTGGTTGAGATTATGAGGATTTCATTCTCTGTCCTGATCCATTGTCCTATGTACCTATTCTTGTACCAATACCAGGCTGTGTTGATTACTGTGAAT
>NW_007151828.1:0-891 GCF_000164805.1 Carlito syrichta | reverse complement strand
TTTTACAGATATATAGGTGGAGAACCCGTTTTTCCCATTCTGTTGGCTTTATCCTGCTATTCTGATGGTTTCTTTCCCTCTTTTTTTTGAGTTGGAGTTTCACTCTGTCACCCATACTGGAGTGCAGTGGCTGCTCCCGGGTACCGCAGCCTCAACCTGCTGGTCTCCAGCGAGCCTTCCGCCACAGCCTTCTGAGTAACCAGAATTACTGGCACGCGCTACCATGCTGGTTTATTTTTTGATTTATTGTAGAGATGAGGTCTCGCTGCCCTGGCGGGTCTCGAACCCGTGGGCTCAGGTAATTCACTCACCTCAGCCTCCCAAAGGCGTGGGATTACAGGCTGAGCCACAGAGCCCGGCTGGTTTCTTTTGTTTAGCAGAAGTATATTAATTTGATGAGATCCCATTTGTCTAACTTACTTCTTAAGTCATGGATATCTAGGGCTCTGAAGAGGAATTTGTTTCCGTTTCCAGTTTCCATACTGGTGTCTCCTGCGTTTTCTAAGATTGCTATAAGTTGGTGTTTTACGTTTAGGTCTTTGATCCATTTAGAGTTAATGTGTATGGTGATAGATAGTGGTCCTGTTTTAATCTTGTGCATGTTGTCAACCTTTCCCCAGCACCGTTTACTGAATATGATCTCCATTAACCAGTGGGTCTTCGGGGGTTTTTCAAAGATGTGTTGGTTGAGATTATGAGGATTTCATTCTCTGTCCTGACCCATTGTCCTATGTACCTATTCTTGTACCAATACCAGGCTGTGTTGATTACTGTTAACATATAGTAAAGTTCGAAGTCTGGAACTGGGATAGCTCTTGCTTTGTTTCTTTAGATAAGATTATTTTAGCTATTCATGATTGTTTACGGTTTCATATAAATACTTTCTTGTAA
>NW_007151827.1:0-1066 GCF_000164805.1 Carlito syrichta | reverse complement strand
GGTGCACACCTCCATGCCTGGCTCATTTGGGATGGAGGGTAGAGATGAGGTCTTGCCAACTTGCCCAAGTGAGTCTTGGTCCGTAGGCTCGGGAGGCCACTGGCCTTCACCTACCAAAGCAGTGAGATGATGAAGTTGAGCGCCCGAGTACAGCCTTGATACTTAATCAAAAATGAAACATAAGGACTGACACATTGGCCCATGTCTGGAATCCCAGCACTCTGAGAGTCTGAGGTGGGAAGATGGCTGGAGCCCAGGAGCCCAAGGTCAGCCGGGGCCACGCAGGGAGAGCCCATATCCGCACCCATCCAAAAAGTGGCTCTGGGGTCACGGTGCCTATCTTCCGAGCCACTCAGTAGGCTCATGTGGGAGGATTGCCAAAGCCTGCGATTTCGAGACTGGTGGCGAATGAAGGTAGTTTCCTTGTGCTCCAGCCTGGGCCACAGACCCAGACACTGTCTCCAAAAACTTCAGAATCGTACACAGATTCTCAACTGCACATGGTTACTTCACAGGGCGAATGGCTTTAGAGCCAGGGAAAACAGAATTGGAGGGCAAAGAAATGTCCCCAGGTGAGGGAAGTGTCTCTGGCCTTTCTTGGTGGAAGGTCCTCATTGCTGAGTGGGTGGGCCAGCCTGCCTGGTGCACATTTCTCCCCTGATAGAGGAGAGCCTCGGGAAACTGGTCAGGGAACCTTGGGAACTCCCACACCAGAGGGTCAACCATTGGGGGTGGTTGGGGTGGGAATTACCGAGCTTGGGGGACCCTCACATGTGGGGGGGTTACAGTGGAAGACCTGAGGGCTGATGCAGGAGAATGGATTTTTCTTTCTTTCTTTCTTTCTTTCTTTCTTTCTTTCTTTCTTTCTTTCTTTCTTTCTTTCTTTCTTTCTTTCTTTCTTTCTTTTTTTCTCATTCTTTCTTTCTTTGTTTTTCTTTCTCTTTCTTTCTTTCTTTTTTGTATTAATCAATGTTTTTTATTATGGTTTTGTGGGGTACAGTTAAGGGTTAGGTGTACAATTACGTTTCATTCAGGCACCCTGTTGATAAGAGGTGTTTTCCCATCG
>NW_007151826.1:0-718 GCF_000164805.1 Carlito syrichta | reverse complement strand
GACTAGTTAGGTCAGCACAACAGCCATCCAAATATTTAACAGCGCTGACTAGTGGGCCAACTCGTCAGTCAACTATCTAACCCAGCTAGCTTGTCTGCCGAGTATTTGGCCAACATGTTAAGCCAGCTAACAAGTCCATCGTCTAATGAGCCAATGTGTTAAAACAGCTAATTATTCTGCTGACTTGTCAACCAACAATTAAGTCACCTAACAAACTCGTTAAACAACTAGTTAAGCCAGCTAGTTATCTCGTTCACCAGCTAGTTAATATAGGTAGGTTACTCATTAACCAACTCGTTAAGTCAGCTAGCTATCTTGTTATCCAACTAGTTAAGTCAGCTGACTAAGTCAACTATCTAACCAGTTAGCTAGCTAAGTCAGCTAGCTGACTAGTTAGCTAAATATTTAAGTCAGCTACTTAAATCTGCTACCTAACTAGTTAGTTAATTTGTTAACTTATTTATTCAGCTAGTTATATAGTTAGCTAACTATTTATTTCAGGTATTTAAGAAAGCTAGCAAACTAGTTAAGTCAGCTAGTAAGTCAGCTAGCTGAGTAGTTAAGTCACCTACTTAATTCAGTTAGTTAAGTCAGCTTTCTAATTAAGTCAGCTGGTTAAGAGAGCTAACTAGCTAGTTAGCTAATGGTTTAAGTGAGCAGGTTGAGTCAGGTATTTAGCTAGCTAACTAACTGGTTAAGTAAGCTGGTTGAGTCATCT
>NW_007151825.1:0-5072 GCF_000164805.1 Carlito syrichta | reverse complement strand
CACAGACTCCCAGCCATTCTCCCCTGGTCTGTTCTCAGATTGGTGCAGCTGTTCTTCAAGACTCTGTTTAATATCAAAAAAGAAACACAATTACGTTGTCTGAAGACAAAAGGCATCTTCTAGAGGAGTTTTGCACTGTGCACTGTCTCTAAAATGAAGAGGAAGTGAGGCTTGCCCACGTCCTTTTTCTCCGTGTAAGGAGCAGAAAAGGCCACTAGGGCTTAGAGGTTATTCCCTGCAGCCTCCATGTGGACGAAGCTCACCGTGACCTTCATACTTTTTGCAGCCATCTGAAATCCCAAAGCCAACCTGTATTTTCTCATCCTTATAGTGAGAATGATTTTTGCCCTCTCCAGGATGATGCTGTCCTTACTGGTTGTTAAAAAAGATGAGAACTGTTGTGCCACAGCTGACCATATGCCACGAGCACCCTGAAGGTCTTCATTAAAGCCTAGAGCATTTTGCACCCCAGATATTCATGTCCTCTGAATAAGTCGCTGAGGGTTCCCTGCTGGGAGTGCCAAACCCTCTTTTCTGCTGCTTTATGGTTACTCACTCTGTGTCCCTCCTTATCTCCCCATCAGTATGAAAAAGAGTCCACTCTGTGAGTTAAGGACATGGACATCGTCTGGACCCCACAGCCAGGCACCAGAGAGCAGCGTGTGTTGTTCCTGGTCCCACCCTTCCAGGGTAGAACCATGTCACCCTTCGCCAGTTTCCTGTGCGCCTACCAGGATGTCACCACAGCATCCGAATTTGTGAATCATTGCTCAGTAGGTGAGTATCTATCCACTCCAAGGCAGAATGGTGATTCTGACATCTGCTAGCTGTGTTTTTGGGGGGATATCAATGCAGACCTCCGAGCTCCTGTTTGTTCCTGGAAGAAGTAGCTGGAAGACCATGAATCTCCCAGTATTCTTGTAGAGACTGAGTGGCCTCAAGCTTGGAAAGCCCATCCGTAGTGTTTGGCTCTGTGGAAAGGCTGCTTGGTTGGCCAGGGCGGTTCACCTTTTTTTTGCTGCAGAGGCTACTTCTCAACACTGGGGGACTGGGGTGACTGGTTCATCTTCACTGTTAGTCTCTTCTCCCTCCCTGAAGAGCCTCAGTGGCCTTTGTCCTCTGTATCTGGAAAAGCACAAAGAACACACATCTGTGTTTTTACATTTCTGTCTCTTTATGTTCCTAGTATCCTTTTAATCTGATTCAAAAATTATATTTCAGAGATGAGGGGTCTAATTGAGGAATAGGAATATAAGTGGTCATGGCACAGGCAACATTTGGGCCTCCCCTTGGTCCCCACTTCACCTGGTTTGAGACCTGGTTTAGCCTTCATGCCTTCATTTGCTATGAGATTCCTTCTGACTGGTATTGTCCTTGACACACACAGGACTGTTGTCCCTGGAAGCTGGCAGAAGCCCTAGTCCCACTCCCACTGCTGAGAAAGCTCCTGTTGGGCGTTCATTCATGAAACACACATATATTAAGCACTCACTTCATACAGGCACTTTTCTCATCTCTTGGCACAGTTGAATGAACACAACAGATGCCCAAACTCGGAGCCTCAATTCGACTTTGAGGGGTCACACACACATAGTTAGTCATCCTATGCAGATCATGATCACCGAGTGTTCAGTGTGATGCCCTCATGGCCTCCTCTAGGTATGGGGGCATTCTTCCAGATTCTGACCGTGATGGCTGAGCCCTGGACTAAGCATAAAATGGGTGCACTTTGGGTCCAGAAGAAGGACTTCTCGTCACCCCAGAAGTATAGAAGAACTGTAGGGTCCCTGGCTGGGAAAAGAGTGAAACAACCCTGGGTCTTATACCTCTTGTGGGTTTCATGAGAAGGCCTCTTTTGGGGGCTCCCCAGCCAGAGTACAGTAACCAGAGAAAGCTGTGTGTGAGGTTGGCAGCCTAGGCCTGCTGCAAGACAATAGGGAAGCCTGGGCTCCGAGCCAGACCTGTGCTCCAGTCAGTCCCATCCCAGCTCTGCCAGTCCTCCTCCATTTCACATCACACCCTGATGAATCTACCAGAGAAGGAACATGCTGGGAGTTAGATGAGGAGCCCGTTCCCAAATCTGCCCGAAGCCACAAGCTGTGGCTCCAGGTGCATGGAGTTGCATACCCTGGGCCTTCAGAAAGGAAATAGCAGGGGGAAGTCAGGGTCCTCAGGGGATTGCCTAGCCCTGCTCCACGGCCAGGCCTTTCCCAGCCCGGGGATCACACAAAGCAGGATGGGGGTGGTGGGGCTGTCCGTCAGGCAGGCAGCCGCACCCCAAAGTCCCAGAGGAACTCCCGGGTGCGACGTGAGGGCCAAGTGGAGGAGAGACCAGGCCTCTGACTCTGCTGCCTACTTGCCATCCCCAGATTCATCCCATCCATCTTGCTCGCCTGGCCACATCGGGTCTGTGGAGATTCTGCCCACACGCTGGAGGTGCCAGGATTTACCCTCAAGTTGGTCCGCATGCAGATCGACTGGCCAGAATCAGGCCGACATCCCAACGTGCGCATCCGAGGCCGCTTGGCGCTTGTGGAGCTCCGGGAGGCAGAGGCAGAAGGTGAGGTGGCCTGTGATCTGGAACACTGTTGGGGGCTGGAATTCCCCCAAATTCAGCGTGGTTGTGTCTGTGTTGGAAAGGCCAGTTAAAAGGGACTGATGTTGCTTACGTTTCTCCTCTCCCAGCTTTGGATGTGTGTCAGGGGACACAAGCATCACCAGTGCTGGCTCCCCAGCTAGCGCCAGCACGTCTGAAAGATCTGGGGGAGTCACCTGCGTCGCTTGGTCTCTCACCTGATATAGAGCCAGCGGCAGGGCCGGCTCCGGCACCAGGGGGAAAGCGTCCTCCTGCGAGAGAGCGTGAGGTAGAGCCAGCTCCAGAGGCCCCCCACCGCCGTCTTGGGCCCACCGACATCAAGCCCAGTGAGGATTTGCCTAGCCTCATGGTGTTCCCCCGCAAGGTGCTGGCAGAGATGCTGACTCGGAGGAACAGGGTGAGCAGCTGGGCTCTACAGGGTGGGCGGGGCCTGCTGCACTTCTGGCATCAGCTATGTTTACCGCCACGCCCCGACCCCAGTCTTACGACCTTGGCCCAATTCCACCTTCACATCTGCCACTGTGCGACCTCGAAAGTTTCTTCTCCCAGAAGCTCTCCCTGTCCACATGTGGGCAGCAATCGTGGGACACTAACGATGCCAGCTGTGGAGTCACTGTGCAGATTCAAAGAGAGGAGATAGTGAGAAAGTGGGTGTGGCCTAGCTTTGGTGGTGGTGTCCGGGATTTACCGAGAGGAGAGCAGGTCCCAGTGTCACCTGCCCATCACCAGCTTCAGCAACCTTTGGTTGCCTGATGTATAGTCGATGTTATGGCCTACACCCAAATGGAACCCTAGTTGGAGCTGGGACAGGGAATGTACTTGTGATTGGACAGAAGAACTGAGGGCTGGCCAGGATGGGTAGCAGACTTGGCCTCAGGATGAGCAGTCGCGAGCCCTTCTCCGGAGTTTCTTTGAGCTCCCTGGAGATCCCGGATATTAGCCCCTGCTCAGATCCATGAATAGCAACGGTATTTTCCCATCCTGTGGGTTTTCTCCCTGCTCTCTTGATGGCTTCTTTTGCTGCGCAGACGTCTTTCCGTTTGATGAGGTCCCACCTGTCTGTCATAGCTATTTACGCCATTTGCTTTTGGGGATTGGATCATGCGATGGTTGCCTACTCCTGTGTGCATGAGCGTGTCTTCTACATTTTCTTCAATCGTTCCTGTAGTTTGAGGTTTCCATTTAGGTCTTTGATCCATTTAGAGTTGATTTTTATACATGGTGGTAGATAGGGCCCCTGTTTCATTCTTCTGCATGTGTTCAGTCAGTTTTCCCAGCACCATTTGCTGGATAAAGTCTCTTTGCCCCAGTGGTTGTTATCGCTGACTTTGTTGAGGATGAATTGGTTAAGAGATTGGGTTTTTTGCTCTCAGAATCGCTGTCCTGTTCCATGGGTCTGTATGGCTGTTCTTTTCCAGTGCCAGGCTGGTTTGATTCTTGACACCTTACAATGAAGTTTAAAGTCTGCGAGTGTGATACCTCCTGCTTTGTTCCTTCTGTTGAGGACTGCTTTGGTTACTTGTGCTATTTTTAAAAAATTTCCATATGAATTTCTGTATTTTCTGTGTGTAGGTCTGAGAAGGATGATGTTGCCAATTTGATGGGTATTGCACTGAATCTGGGGATGGCCTTGGGTAGGGTGGACATACTGATTATTCCACTCTGTGAGCAAGGCATGCTTACTGTTTGCTTGTGTCATCTTTGATTTCTTTGAGCAGTGTTTTATAGTTCTCCATGTAATAGTCCTTCGCTTTTCTTTTTAGGTAGATGCCAAGGTGTGTCTTTTTCTTCCTTCCTTCCTTCCTTCCTTCCTTCCTTTCTTTCTTTCTTTCACGTCACCTTTGTGACTAGGACCGTGCTTTTTATTTGGTTCTCTGCCTGTTTGTTTCTGGTGTGTAGAAATGCCACTGTCTTTACATTGGTTTTGTATACCAAGACTTTGGCAACATTGTTGTTGTTGTTGTTGTTGTTGTTTTATTTCATTTTTTAAATCAGTCCCAGGAGGTTTTGAGGGACTACCTTGGACTTTCAAAGAATTGTATCATAATAGTCTGCACAGAGGGATAGCTGAACTTCCTCCATCCCTGTTTGGTGACTCCAGATTTCTTTCTCTTGCCTCATTGCTCTAGCTGGGACATCCAATACAATGTTGAACAGGGAAGGGTGAGAGTGAACAGGAGGGGCGAGAGTGGGCATCCTTGGCTTGTCCCTGTTTTCAGGGGAAATGCTTCCAACTTAGGTCCATTAAGCAATATGTCGGCTGTGGGTTTATCGCAGATAGATAGCTCTTACTATTGTGAAGAATGTTCCTTCTGTGCCTAGATGTTCAAGGGTTCTTATCAGGAAGGTTGCTGGATTTTGTCCAAATATTTTTCTGCATCTAATCATATAATCATGTGGTTCTTGTTTCAATATCTGTTGATGTATTGGATTGCATTTATGGTCTTTCAGGTGTTCACCCAACCTTGCATCCTGG
>NW_007151824.1:0-639 GCF_000164805.1 Carlito syrichta | reverse complement strand
CAACTTGTTAGCTAACTAACTAGCTGACTTGTTAGCTGTCTTAACTAGCTAGATGACTAGATAGCTGGCTATCTAACTGATATATCTGGCTAGCAAACAAGCTATCTAGCTCTCTAGCCAGCTGACTTAACTAGCTAGCTAACTGGCTAGTTGACTGGCTAGCTGACTTAACTAGCAATCTGACTAGCTAACTGACTAGTTAGTTGTCCTAACTGGCTAGCTGGCTAGCTAGCTGAATTAACTAGCTGATGAGGTAGTTGGTTGACTAGCAGGCAAGTCAGCTGACTTAATTAGCTAGCTACCTGGTTGGCTAGATGACTAGCCAAATGGCTTAACTAGCAAGCTACCTGGCTGACTAGCTGGCTAGGCAGCCGGCTAGCTTGCTAGTGGGCTGGCAAGCTGGTTAGCAACCAGTTTAAATAGCCAGCCGGCTGCCTAAACAGTCAGATGGCCAGCAGGCTTAACTAGTCAGGTACCTGGCAGATCGCTGGCTAGCCAGCCGGTTTAACAAACTGACCACCTCCTGAACAGCCTGCTAAACAGCCGGCTTAACTTGCCAGACACCTAGCTAGCCAGCCAGCTAACCAATTGACTTAACTAGCTGACTTAACTAGACAGACATTCGGCTAGCTAGCTGGC
>NW_007151823.1:2074-3003 GCF_000164805.1 Carlito syrichta | reverse complement strand
GCTAGTTAAGTCACCTGGTTAAGTCAGTTTGCTACCCAGCTCGAAAGCTAGCCAAAAGGCTAGTTAATTCAGATGCCTAGACAACTGTCTGGCTAATTATTTCAGCTAGTAAAGTCAACTGTCTAGCTAGGTAGTCAGCCAGTTAAGTTAGTTCAGTCGGTTTGCTTGCTAGATAACAAGCTAGACGCTAGCAAGATATTTCAGTTAGTAAAATCAGCTGGTTTGCTAGGTAGCTAGTTAGTTAAGTCAGCTAGTTAAATCAGTTTGCTAGCTAGTTAAGTCAGCTAGTTAAGTCAGCTGGCTAGCCACCTGCCGAGCTTGGGTAGCTAGCTAGTTAAGTAAGCTGGCTTGCCAGCTGACTAGCTAGTTCAGTCACCTAGTTAACTCAGCTCAATAGCCAGCTGGTGAGCTAGGAAGCTAGGTAGTTAAGTCAGCTGGCAAGCCAGTGGGATCCGTACGTATCTAGCTAGTTAAGTCTAGCCACCTGTCTAACTAGTGATGTCACCTAGTTAAGTCAGTTGGCTAGCCTGCTGGCTAACTTCTTAAGTCAGCTAGTTAACTGAGCTAGCTAGCCAGCTGGCGAGCAGGTTAAGTCAGCTAGTTATTTCGAGTGGCTAGCCAACTGGTTAGCTCGGTAGGTAGCTAGTTAAGTCATTGAATTATGTTAGCTGGCTAGCTGGATGGCTAGCTAGGTGGATATCTACTTAAGCCAGTTGGCTAGCTGGATAGCTCTCTAGTAATGTCAGCTAGTTAAGTCAGTTGGTTAGCCAGCTGCCTAGCTAGGTGACTGGCAAGTTAAGACAGCTCATTAGCAGTCTGGTTTGGTAGGTGGCTAGCTAGTCAGGAGGTGACTAGCTAGTAAGCTAGCTAGTCAGCTTGATAGCCAGCTGGCTATTTAAGTCAACTAGTTCATCACCTAGCTAGTCAGC
>NW_007151823.1:0-784 GCF_000164805.1 Carlito syrichta | reverse complement strand
CTAGTTAAGTCCACTAGCAAATCAGCTAGTTATTTTGCTTACTAGTCAGCTATGAACTCAACTAGCTTGTCATCTAACTAGGGGTCTTGCTTGCTTTCCATCAGGTCAGCTCTCTAGTCGGCTCCCTCACCTGCCAACCAGTCAGCAAACTAGTCGGCTCACTAGCCAGCCAACAGGTTAGCTAGCTAGTCAGCTTGCTTGACAGCCAATTTGTTAAGACAGCTCACCAGTCAACTTGTTCACCACCTGACTAATTAAGGCAGCTCGCCCATCCCATCACTCGCCAGCTGACTAGATAAGTTGGCTCACAGGTTGGCTCACTTGCCAGCCTCCTAGTTAAGTCTTCTGACCAGTCGGCTCACTCGCCAGCTGACTAAAGTCAGCTGACCAGTCAGCTCACTCTCTGGCCAAATAGTTAAGTCAGACGACCAGTCAGATCACTCACTGGCCAACTAGTTAAGTCAGCTGAGCTATCGGCTCACTCGCCGGACAATTAGCAAAGTCAGCTTACCTCTCGGCTCACTCGCTGGCTGACTAGTATAGTCAGCTAACCAGTCAGGCCCCCAACCGGCCAACTAGTAAATTCAATTGACCAATCGGCCTACTAGTCAGCTAACTTGTCAGCTGACATGTTACGCCAGCTGACTAGTAGCAGACAAGTAAGGTCAGCTAACTAGTTGACCTACTAACTGGCTGGCTAGTTAGTTCAGCACAACAGTCATCCAACTGGTTAACAGAGCTGACTAGTGGGCCAACTCGTAAGCCAAGTTAAGTCACCTAGTAA
>NW_007151822.1:0-393 GCF_000164805.1 Carlito syrichta | reverse complement strand
TTAAAGGGGATCCAGGAATCTTGGATTCCAGGGCCCTTCTGACCTTTTGCGATTATGATTGTTGGTAGATAAGAGTTTGTACTTCCACGTCACCAGGTAGCTTCCAGGAGTCTTACTGAGAACAAAAAGAATCTGGGTTACGGTGATCGCCATTCCAAGAATTCTACATGGACAGTTTATAAGGGATAATCTGGAATCTGGGATTGTATTTCCACATATTCTTTAGGGCTACAGGCCATTTGGATATGACAATTTTTTCAAATAGATTCTCAGCAACCTTCTGGTCTTCTTGATAGTTGTAACTGATAATGTGTACCATCAAGTCTGTTGGCCTCCTTGGGACAACAAAGGGCAGATTCCGGGACCCAAAGGATTTTATCGCCATATTTGTAT
>NW_007151821.1:0-9906 GCF_000164805.1 Carlito syrichta | reverse complement strand
TTCCCTCTCACTCCTGCTAAAGTACAGCTAAAACCCCTGGGCATTGTATATAAAACAAACAAAAGACTCTGAAAGGTGGAAAGAGAAAGGCAGACCAACTAAGAATTTTGAGAACAAGAAATGACACAGTGGTGAGCTCTTTGAGTTTTCTTTTCACCTCATATGCCACAGACTTGGAGTTAAAGAAGCCAGCAACCCAAAACACTAAGGGCAGAGATGTAACAAAAGAAGAACCAATAGTGTACTTTGCTATTTTTAATCACTGGAAACATTACATTCCCAGAACGTTTTCTCAAAAGTTCCCTTCTATTTAAAAAATTTCTTGCTAAATTCAATTCATATAGTGTATTAGTTTCCTAAAGCTGTTGCAAATTACCACAAATTTAGGACTGAAAGCAAAGCATATTTATTATCTTTCATTCTTGGGGGTCCGAAGTCTGAAATGGATTGGCAGAACTATGTTTCTTCTCTCTAGGGGAGAATCTAATTCCTGTTGTTTTCTAGATTCTAGGAGTCATGTGCATTTTTGGGGGGCGTCTCTCCCTGTCTGTCTCTATCTCTCTCTCATGCATGCACATACACTCTTCTTTTTCCATTATCACATCTCCTTCTTCGATTCTGGCCTTCCTACTTCTCTCCTGTAAGGACCCTTGTGAGTTGATTGGGCTTACTCAAATCTCCTATCTCAGATCTTTACCTTGATCATATCTGCAAATTCCTCTTGTCATATAATGTGTCATATTCATATTTTCTGGGAATTAATATGTGGACCTCATTTGAGAACCATTATTTTGCCTAGCAAATATGGCATCTGCTATCCTTGGATTCTACACTGTTATATTATCCTGCTTTATATTCCTTACATATCTGGTCATTTCTTCTCAAAATTCTTTTTAGGTTATATTATCTAATCTTTTCATAAGTAGTGAAAGTTCTCAGATTCTCATTTTAGCAATCCACCTCATTCCCAAAGATGATCTTAGAAATCCCTACGATATTTCTCCTCTTGTGCAATCGAGATGATTCCCAAAGTGAATTCTAAATTCTCTTATATTTCTGATTCTGCTATTGAATTTTCACACAAATAACCAAAGATATCTCAAGTATGTCATGTCACAAACTGAAAATATGTTTGCATTTTGGAAGGTGCAACATTTTGTCCATTCATTTAATGTCACCTCTGTGTACCCTTTGCCTAAGCTATCTCCCTCACTTCCTCAAATCAATGAATTCACGCATCATATTGAAAGCAATTCCTCTATAAGTATCTCTCCACATACACCATCACTTCTCAATCTAGGCCACTTTTGTCTTTTCTCTAGATTTTAGCAGGACTTCCAAGTGATCTTATATCCAGGATAGGTCCATAGGTCCCTTCAAATTATATTCCATATTGCAGCCAGATTAGCAGTCACACAAGCAGCTACAGTACTCTTTGTAACCACAAGTCTAATCATGACACAAGCCTATCTAAAATTATCCAATTACTTTTTATTGATATTAGGATAAACACAAAACTACTTGTACAACATGCTAGGAGAGCTCCTGGGTTTAGCCCATTTTCTACTGATATAATGAAATACTGCAGTCTCCATAATTTATAAAGACAAGATACTTATTTGGCTCATGATTCTAGTAGTTGACAAGTCTAAAATAGAGTGGCTGCATCTGGTGATGGTCTTCTTGCTGTTTCACAGCATGGTAAACATCAAGAAACATGCATGCCAAACAGTGAGAAAATGCAGGCTGAGCTTTTACTTTTATGGGGAGACTACTCTCCAGATAACCACGTAAATTCATGCGTGAAGGCAGAGCCCTCATAACCTAAGCACCCTTTAAAAGTCCCGCTTCTTAATACTGTCACAATGGCAATTAAATTGCAACATGAATTTTTGGGGGCATATTCAAACCATAGCACTCTTGTACATTGAGACTTCTCTAGTCTCATGTCTCATTGTATTTTTTCACTTTCTCTGATACTGTACTCTCTCTCTCTCGGTTTCTCTCTCCCTTCCCTCTCTCTCCTTCTCTCCCCCTTTTATCCCTTCTCTTCACCCCTCCCCTGTCTCTCCTGCTCTTTGCCCCCTCCACATTTCTCTCCCTCTTTGTCTCCTTTCTTCCTGTATGTTGCTTATGCTGTTCCTTCTGTCTAGAAGCTATTTTACTCATATACTCACCTGGCTAACTGGTACTCCCATTCCATATTTTTTAACCTCTCCAGGAAGCCTTTTATGGCTGTGAGATAAAATATACCTTCTTAAAGGTTCCTGGGCTAGGAGCTGTGGTTCATACCTGTAATCCCAGCAGGCTGAGATGCCAAGGCAGAAGGGCAGCTTGAACCCAGGAGTTTGAGACCACCCTGGGCAACACAGTGAGACCTCTTCTCTACAAAGAATAAAAAAATTAGCTGGCCATGGTGGCATGTTCCTGTAATCCCAGTTACTCACGAAATTGAGGTAATTACCTAAGCCCAGGAGGTCGAGGCTGCAGTGAGCTGGGATTGTGCACTCCAGTATGGATGACAGAGTGAAACACAAAAAACAAACAAATAGATAAAGGATTCTATAACACTCTAGTTTGTCTCAAGTTAACTTATGCCCTTTTATAATTGCCCATCATCAGCACTAGACTGTAAGTACGGTGAATGCTGGCATACTGTTTATGTAATAGGTGTTCATTAATTATCTAATGAAACAAAGAAGAAGTTATAATACCTTATGAAATATAAATTGTGAAGGATTGTAAATTTTATTTTCTTTGCAAAATAGAAATGTTTTTCAGGTTGACTATCTCATGTTTACCTTTTTATTTCTTTTTTTTGAGTTGGAGTCTCACTCTGTTGCCCAGGCTGTAATGCAGTGGCACACTCACGGCCACCCCAGTGTCAACCTGCTGGCCTCTGATGATCCTTTTGCCTCGGACTTCCAAGTAGCTAGAACTACAGGTGCATGCTACCATGCCCAGCTAATTTTTGATTTATTATAGAGACAAGGTCTTATCAAGTGCCCAGACTGGTCTCATGTTTTCTTAATAAGAAAGAGAGGAAGAGAATTAAGATAGTCTTTAATATTCATTGAGGATATGCTTGAATTAATACTTTATCTTTTAAGAGAAGATAAATTATATGACTTAAAAGATAAAGTTTCAGTTGAAACATATGACTGATGGATTGATATTTTTGATATGTTAGCATTGATGTTTTTAACTGTTTAATGTCTTCAAGAACCTTTACAACAATAAAACATAATAAGTAACAATTAAGTCTTACACTGTTTTTAGAATTGACAAATATTTTGAATTGCTATGTCATGTTGACTATGACAAAACTAGGGATGAAACACTTGCTGAACTTAATCTTGATCAAGTCCCATAGGAATTAGGATCGTTAAAACAAAACTACTGATTAATGATAATAATTAGAGAAAGTTTAGGCTCAGATTTTTCATCCTCATTTCAATAATAATCTGTCTTCTGTAAGTCTTAAGTTGGACATTTACATTTTATAAGCTAAATACAAGAGTTCTAAATTGTCTGGAAATAGTCTGTCTGTTAAAACGGCCAGGCTCTGAACATCTGTCTTCTTCGGTGCCCCATTTCCTTTGATTTGGAGTTCAGAATGAGAGATGTTAAGTTCCTAACTCAAAGCAAGAAGCGATAAGAAATACATTTCAATGCAAAAACTGTTCAAAACCAGTAATTATTCCTGAAACTCTGTAACGAAAAAAAACTGTTTTATAGATGATTTATTCACTTGCTTTCTCTCATCATACTTTTTTTTCCCCTCAATACTATCACAGAGTAAAATTGTTTCCTTGAGGTAACATAGAAGTGCAGCTGGCTTGACAAACAAGAGATGTTGCCTTAGGGAAAAGAACCACAGCAGACAACTCAGAACTTCTTCTCCTACTAAGACAATCTTTAAAAGTAAACATGAGAAGGCAAAAAGTGATGAGATTCAGTGACTTCTAACTACATCATGGAAATTTAAATCTGATATTAGCAGGTCATTTGAAAAATGTGCTGACTGGGTGTTCTTAGAAATGCTACTCCACTGTTGATGAAGATGATCTACCCCTATTTTTTTTATAAACACACAAGCCAGAGTTGTTCAGGTCTGAGGAAGTTAAGAATAGCACATGGTAACTATAAAAGTGAGAAGGAGCTGTACAAAGGAATCCAGAAGACCAAGGTATCTTTATTTTATTTTTATTTATTTATTTATTTTGAGTTGGAGTCACCAAGGGATGTTTAAAATGAAAGAAATAACAGAGGCAACCTTTATCATTGTGTAGATGAAAGGTATTTTATTTTTAATCAAAATCTGTGTTATCAATCTTGAGAAAGTAACTTTTGTATCTAAAGAATCAGTTTATTCATCTGTAAAAGTGCTTTCTGTCTTGAGAATCAATGATTATGCCAATTTCCTATTTCATTGGTTATTGCACTTTCCTGACATATTCTGGTAATATTAAGGGTAGAAGAAACAAGGCACAGGGTTTCTCTGTGAGAGGCAGGAACCATTTGCTATAGTCAAGTGGTGATCATCAGAGACACCACTTCTCATATGTTTGTTTCTAATGACTGTGAGAAAGCAATGGAGTTAGTGTTAGCCCATATTAGCAAATGTATATAACCCCAAGTCTATTAACAGCCCCACTTCAAAATCCAGATTACTTGGGTCTGTGATCATTTTGCATGCAAACAAGTTAACAGGTGTTGAAATAGAGAGAGAGAGAGAGAGAGAGAGAGAGAGAGAGAGAGAGAGAGAGAG
The DNA here is from genome assembly GCF_000164805.1 of Carlito syrichta. Classification (NCBI taxonomy): domain Eukaryota; kingdom Metazoa; phylum Chordata; class Mammalia; order Primates; family Tarsiidae; genus Carlito; species Carlito syrichta. The sequence goes on along the minus strand of NW_007151821.1, from coordinate 5,135 downwards.
AACTATTGATTTATAGAGATGGAAAATTGAAAATACTTAGAGAGATCCTAGATGTTAAATGAATTAATAATAAAAACATTAAAGCAGACCCCATTTGATGATATTTTAGCTAAATATCAAAGTTTTTTATAGCCTGAAATCCTTAGGACAAATTTCTTTAAAATGTCATGGATGACAGCTTTGTAAAACTGTGTGAACCCATCATCCTCATGAAATGTTAAACAATGATGGTTCTAAAGAAAGTAAATACAATTCTCTTGATTCTAATAGAAAATGTTGGCAGCTTTTTTTTTTCACCATAAAGAGTTGAAGGAAATAAGAGGTCAATTTATCTCTACAAAGAGAATTAACTGATAAATTAAGAAAGATGTAAAAAATAGGTGAATGAAGAGTTAATACATAGTTGTGATAGAAAAAATATCGGGAAGATGAATTGAGGGTTTAAACAAGAGTGAATAGGTGTGGATATTGAGAGTTTCTCAGGTTGTATATTACTGTTCACAAAACATGAGTGATTGTGTGATTATATTTGCTAGCTGTAAAACCCATGCATCATTAAACCTAAGATCATCAAATAAAACAAAAAAGATTTTCAAAATTTTTGTAATTCTCATTGGGTCATTCTAGCTCCATAGTTCTTAGTGACTTTTCTCCTTTTCTAATTGTGTAGGGTACCTTTGATTTTGGACTATGAAACCCACTGAAATTTTTAATATGCTCTTTCTTTTGTGCTGCTCTTCCAGAGTAGTCTTAGAGATATTTTCAATTCATATAAATCAAAGACCTTAGATAAAATCCATCTCATACCTTCTCTTTGATCCTGTTTCCTATGTCCTTGAATGCTTCTGCTCATTTCAGAAAGTAAGTGGAGTTTCAACTTTGTGTTGCTGCTTTTCCAGTATGACTGTCAAAGACATTAGACTAATTCTTTCCGTTTCATTGAAAGTGATTTTGTCCTGTTCTTTCCCTTTCTCTGTTATTAAACAAACACTCTTGAATCATTAAATTTTGCTGCATGTTAATATTACTTTGGATAATGGCCTTACTTATGAAAATGGTGAAGCTTCTAAACTATTTAAGAAACAAGGAATAAAGACACTATCCTTGAAGGGCATTGAGGTTTTCAACATAATAGCAATTTCTAACTTCTTAATATACTGTAGTTAATTAAATCATCAACTAGACAAAACAGGTTTATTGCTCATTTGGATTAAAATAAATTAAAGCAGAACAGAAACACAACTTAATTGGCCTTAGATGAATTGTTATATTGTTACTACAACTGTTCTCTTGGAGTTCAGTAATAATAATTATGCAAATCTTAATTAGGTAATTATTGTTGTGCAGTTTTTCTTGATCTGAGGGGGAAAATCCATTGGTACAATCAACCATATCATGCTGTGTCAGAAAGTTTAAATCAGAAAAATTTTTAGAATAAGTTGTAGAGTGCTTTATTATTTACTAGAGTATAATTCCCTAAGCTACCAACAGAGGAAAAAGTCTGAAAATACTTGATTCAATATATGTTCTCCTTTGTACTTGCCAAAATGCTGCTCTGATTTGTCAGAATAAGACTTATGGTGGGAGACAAGTCATCATGCATGGGTGATTTTTTTCATAAAAATGAACACTAGATATAAGAGGCTCTTGGATTCTTGGTTCTTCCAAGAATAAATTTTGATTAACACTTGAATACATGTTTGTATCTTAACCCATCAGAGGTTGAGTCCAGCCATTCAGTTTCTACTTTTAATATACAAAATTGTGGGAAGTGAAAAAACTAAGTGTTTCTACCATAACACATAACATACAGTCTTAGAAATTTACATACACTGTATTCTGCTAAGTAGATAAATGTATACTTTGAGAAAAATACGATTCAATAAAATTTTAAAGATTAAACAAAGTACTAATAAAAACAATGAGAGTTATAATTTGGAGAAGTCAGAAAGGCAGCCAAGCACAGACATAGAGTAGAATGACCTTGTGATATGAAGGCCAACACAGGTGGAAGTGAATCTCTGAGCTGATATAGCTTTCATTAATAGGAAATAAGGAGATTGAGGAGGAACAAACTCCTCTGAGACTGAACCTTGCAATGCTGGAATGCTCTCCGTTGAGAGGAGATATGGGTTTAGGCATTCATTTAAATTTATTTTTTATTTTTTTATTTTATTTTTTTACAAATAGAATTAACCGACTAGTTTTTACAAGTTTCTTGGTTCCTTTACCAATGAATTAAATACATCTTTTCATAAGTTCATTCTAACTGGAGGTTCCACCAAGACATCTGAGTAAATGCAACTTCCAGGGCCAATTAAACCAAGTAGCCTGAGAAGTAGCCATCCTCTCTTGGCTCCCGCAGCCAACTCCAATTGGCAACAGAAGTTTAATTTCACCAACTCTGGCTCCCTTTTTCTTCGATTCTGTTCTTGCTTTTGTTTTGGTTTCTGACTTTATACAATCCATAAGTCATTTCTTTTCTTTTCTTTTCTTTTTTTTTTTTGAGTCAGGGTTTCTGTCACCCAGGCTGGACTGCCTAGGCTCAGGTAATCCTTCTGTCTCAGCATTCTGTGTACCTGGGACTACAGGCTTATGCCACCATTCTCAGCTATTTTTTAATTTTTATTTGTAGAGATGAGGTTTTGCTATGTTGCCCAGATTGGTCTCAAACTCCCGGGCTCAAGCAACCTGCCCATCTCAGCCTCCCTGAATGCTGGGATTACAGGTGTGAGCCACTGTGCCAGGCCTCATAAGTAATTTCTTAATGTGCCAACAATGTTTGTGAATTTAGTTTTATGACCTACTTGATGATCTTTTTCACATGGAGACATATTCTATTGGATGAGAGATGGCAGAAGATTTTGTTTGTTGGGTTGTTTGATTTTTGGTTCAAGAATACATTGACTTTCTCCTAGAAAGGAAAAGAGCTTTTTGACATCCAGATGTGTCTTTGTTTTCTGTGTTTATTTTAATCTATAATAAAGGGTATAGCACTAAAGTTGCAAGCTCAATGTCTGTGTCTGTAATTATGAAAGCTTTTACTTTTCATTTTGTGTTTGAAATATTTTTCTACATCTGGAGAAATAAATAAATTAGATATAAGAAGCTCTATTTTAATTTGTTTATTAAAATAAGAAGCTCTATTTTAATTGGTTTATAGAAGCTCTTAATATTTACATAATTCTGATATAAAGGAAACTAAAAAATCCTAGAAAATAAAGAAATTAAATATCTAATACTTTAGGTATGGCACCTAATGTATTAGATATTTACTACTTTTAAGAAAAATCAAACAAAAAATACAGTGTTTTTTACAGAAATTCCAGCTTAAAATAATTTAAGTGCACACACATACACATACACTCAAACACACACACACACACACACACACACACACACACACACACAAATTCTGGCTTCATCATTGAAATGAATCCTTAGCATTTCTGAGTTAGTAATTTTGATTTAAAAACATATATATGTCTTTTCCCTGATTTTATATGTGTGAATTTTATTATATACTGATATTCTGATGAGGACTAACTTTAACATTTTTTTCTCATCTCTTGCCAAATTGCTAATTAAGGGAACTGGGGATATGGGTCTATTAACCCTGTATAATGTGGTTTAATTTCCAACCTGACTCTGGCATAACATCACATAACAGAGCAAGAAGAAAATCAAAATATTTTATGACCCTGCAAATCCATCTCTTGGGGAAAATTGCATCTATGTATAATATCCTTCTCGGGGGTCCACAGAAGAGCTAGTTGCCACCTGTGAAGAAACTTGACTCCCTATCTCAATATGGCATTTCCTTTACTGATTTCAAAATTTTTAAAGACAAAGTCCTACTCTTGCTGCTAATTGCCAATCAGGTAATCTTTGAATCCACCTATGACCTGCAAGACCCCTCTTGGAGATGTCTCACTTTCCCAGGCTGAATCCATGTAAATCTCACATGAATTGATTTATTTTTTTTTGTAACTTCTGTCTTTTTTTTTTTTTTTTTTTTTTGAGTTGGAGTCTCACTCTTTTGGCCAGACTGGAGTGCAGTGGCCACTCCCGGCCACCGCAGCCTCGACCTGCTGGGCTCCAGCGATCCTTCCGCCTCAGTCTTCCAAGTAGCCAGAATCACAGGCATGTATTACCATGCCCGGCTGATTTTTTGATTTATTGTAGAGATGAGGTCTCGTTGCCCAGGCGGGTCTCAAATCCGCGGGCTCAGGCAATCCACTCATCTCAGCCTCCCAAAGGTGCGGAATTACAGGCTGAGCCACCGAGCCCAGCTCTTCTGTCTTCTTAAGCTTTATATAACCAAGCTGCAATTCTACCACCTCAGGTTCACGTTCTTAAGATCTCTAGGGACAGTGTCATGGGCCTAGGCCACTCACATTTGACTTAGAATAATTCTGAATTTGGCACTTTTTGTCAACACTAATCAAGTTAGTGATGTTATTCTCACAAAAATTTAAGAACTGAAAACAATAAGATGTTTTCCATGAAATTAAAAAATAATTCTAACAAAATTTTATGTCAACAATAATTATTTTCTGGGTGTGACAACTGAAATACTATTTTCAGGACCTTTAGTTATTTTTAATATCTTAGACATATTAAATCTTGTTATTAATAGGTAATCTTTTCATACTTTAAAATATCTAAGCAAGACAGAATATTGAAACAATCCCCATGCATTGTTTTTATATATTTACACATATTTGATATATATGTATGTACATATTATTAATATATATACATATATACACACTCCATTTTAATTTTTATATGTTATAGAGTTGCTTTACCTCAGGGTTATAAATAATGTGATATGCCACCCAGATCCTCCTTTATGAATAAAGTACTTATTCATCCATGAGCTGAAAGTGTTGCTAGAAGTCCCTTACCTGCTTGGAATAGCACCTAGGCCAGAAACCTAGTCACTTGTAGTCACACCTTCTTCCAGGAGCAGCTTGTACCCAATGACTAACCAATGTGAGCATATAAAGCTCCTTGCATCAGCTTGAGACAGTTCTAAATGTCCATTCCAGTTCTAAGATGTGTGGCTACCTGGGGCCTTATTGGACCTGCATTCCAGTTTTACTTTCCCCTCTACCCAATATTGCTTTCCA
>NW_007151820.1:0-5536 GCF_000164805.1 Carlito syrichta | reverse complement strand
TTTTTTTTTTCACCATAAAGAGTTGAAGGAAATAAGAGGTCAATTTATCTCTACAAAGAGAATTAACTGATAAATTAAGAAAGATGTAAAAAATAGGTGAATGAAGAGTTAATACATAGTTGTGATAGAAAAAATATCGGGAAGATGAATTGAGGGTTTAAACAAGAGTGAATAGGTGTGGATATTGAGAGTTTCTCAGGTTGTATATTACTGTTCACAAAACATGAGTGATTGTGTGATTATATTTGCTAGCTGTAAAACCCATGCATCATTAAACCTAAGATCATCAAATAAAACAAAAAAGATTTTCAAAATTTTTGTAATTCTCATTGGGTCATTCTAGCTCCATAGTTCTTAGTGACTTTTCTCCTTTTCTAATTGTGTAGGGTACCTTTGATTTTGGACTATGAAACCCACTGAAATTTTTAATATGCTCTTTCTTTTGTGCTGCTCTTCCAGAGTAGTCTTAGAGATATTTTCAATTCATATAAATCAAAGACCTTAGATAAAATCCATCTCATACCTTCTCTTTGATCCTGTTTCCTATGTCCTTGAATGCTTCTGCTCATTTCAGAAAGTAAGTGGAGTTTCAACTTTGTGTTGCTGCTTTTCCAGTATGACTGTCAAAGACATTAGACTAATTCTTTCCGTTTCATTGAAAGTGATTTTGTCCTGTTCTTTCCCTTTCTCTGTTATTAAACAAACACTCTTGAATCATTAAATTTTGCTGCATGTTAATATTACTTTGGATAATGGCCTTACTTATGAAAATGGTGAAGCTTCTAAACTATTTAAGAAACAAGGAATAAAGACACTATCCTTGAAGGGCATTGAGGTTTTCAACATAATAGCAATTTCTAACTTCTTAATATACTGTAGTTAATTAAATCATCAACTAGACAAAACAGGTTTATTGCTCATTTGGATTAAAATAAATTAAAGCAGAACAGAAACACAACTTAATTGGCCTTAGATGAATTGTTATATTGTTACTACAACTGTTCTCTTGGAGTTCAGTAATAATAATTATGCAAATCTTAATTAGGTAATTATTGTTGTGCAGTTTTTCTTGATCTGAGGGGGAAAATCCATTGGTACAATCAACCATATCATGCTGTGTCAGAAAGTTTAAATCAGAAAAATTTTTAGAATAAGTTGTAGAGTGCTTTATTATTTACTAGAGTATAATTCCCTAAGCTACCAACAGAGGAAAAAGTCTGAAAATACTTGATTCAATATATGTTCTCCTTTGTACTTGCCAAAATGCTGCTCTGATTTGTCAGAATAAGACTTATGGTGGGAGACAAGTCATCATGCATGGGTGATTTTTTTCATAAAAATGAACACTAGATATAAGAGGCTCTTGGATTCTTGGTTCTTCCAAGAATAAATTTTGATTAACACTTGAATACATGTTTGTATCTTAACCCATCAGAGGTTGAGTCCAGCCATTCAGTTTCTACTTTTAATATACAAAATTGTGGGAAGTGAAAAAACTAAGTGTTTCTACCATAACACATAACATACAGTCTTAGAAATTTACATACACTGTATTCTGCTAAGTAGATAAATGTATACTTTGAGAAAAATACGATTCAATAAAATTTTAAAGATTAAACAAAGTACTAATAAAAACAATGAGAGTTATAATTTGGAGAAGTCAGAAAGGCAGCCAAGCACAGACATAGAGTAGAATGACCTTGTGATATGAAGCCAACACAGGTGGAAGTGAATCTCTGAGCTGGTATAGCTTTCATTAAGAGGAAATAAGGAGATTGAGGAGGAACAAACTCCTCTGAGACTGAACCTTGCAATGCTGGAATGCTCTCCGTTGAGAGGAGATATGGGTTTAGGCATTCATTTAAATTTATTTTTATTTTTTATTTTATTTTTTTACAAATAGAATTAACCGACTAGTTTTACAAGTTTCTTGGTTCCTTTACCAATGAATTAAATACATCTTTTCATAAGTTCATTCTAACTGGAGGTTCCACCAAGACATCTGAGTAAATGCAACTTCCAGGGCCAATTAAACCAAGTAGCCTGAGAAGTAGCCATCCTCTCTTGGCTCCCGCAGCCAACTCCAATTGGCAACAGAAGTTTAATTTCACCAACTCTGGCTCCCTTTTTCTTCGATTCTGTTCTTGCTTTTGTTTTGGTTTCTGACTTTATACAATCCATAAATCATTTCTTTTCTTTTCTTTTCTTTTTTTTTTTGAGTCAGGGTTTCTGTCACCCAGGCTGGACTGCCTAGGCTCAGGTAATCCTTCTGTCTCAGCATTCTGTGTACCTGGGACTACAGGCTTATGCCACCATTCTCAGCTATTTTTTAATTGTAGAGATGAGGTTTTGCTATGTTGCCCAGATTGGTCTCAAACTCCCGGGCTCAAGCAACCTGCCCATCTCAGCCTCCCTGAATGCTGGGATTACAGGTGTGAGCCACTGTGCCAGGCCTCATAAGTAATTTCTTAATGTGCCAACAATGTTTGTGAATTTAGTTTTATGACCTACTTGATGATCTTTTTCACATGGAGACATATTCTATTGGATGAGAGATGGCAGAAGATTTTGTTTGTTGGGTTGTTTGATTTTTGGTTCAAGAATACATTGACTTTCTCCTAGAAAGGAAAAGAGCTTTTTGACATCCAGATGTGTCTTTGTTTTCTGTGTTTATTTTAATCTATAATAAAGGGTATAGCACTAAAGTTGCAAGCTCAATGTCTGTGTCTGTAATTATGAAAGCTTTTACTTTTCATTTTGTGTTTGAAATATTTTTCTACATCTGGAGAAATAAATAGATATAAGAAGCTCTATTTTAATTTGTTTATTAAAATAAGAAGCTCTATTTTAATTGGTTTATAGAAGCTCTTAATATTTACATAATTCTGATATAAAGGAAACTAAAAAATCCTAGAAAATAAAGAAATTAAATATCTAATACTTTAGGTATGGCACCTAATGTATTAGATATTTACTACTTTTAAGAAAAATCAAACAAAAATACAGTGTTTTTTACAGAAATTCCAGCTTAAATAATTTAAGTGCACACACATACACATACACTCAAACACACACACACACACACACACACACACACACACACACACAAATTCTGGCTTCATCATTGAAATGAATCCTTAGCATTTCTGAGTTAGTAATTTTGATTTAAAAACATATATATGTCTTTTCCCTGATTTTATATGTGTGAATTTTATTATATACTGATATTCTGATGAGGACTAACTTTAACATTTTTTTCTCATCTCTTGCCAAATTGCTAATTAAGGGAACTGGGGATATGGGTCTATTAACCCTGTATAATGTGGTTTAATTTCCAACCTGACTCTGGCATAACATCACATAACAGAGCAAGAAGAAAATCAAAATATTTTATGACCCTGCAAATCCATCTCTTGGGGAAAATTGCATCTATGTATAATATCCTTCTCGGGGGTCCACAGAAGAGCTAGTTGCCACCTGTGAAGAAACTTGACTCCCTATCTCAATATGGCATTTCCTTTACTGATTTCAAAATTTTTAAAGACAAAGTCCTACTCTTGCTGCTAATTGCCAATCAGGTAATCTTTGAATCCACCTATGACCTGCAAGACCCCTCTTGGAGATGTCTCACTTTCCCAGGCTGAATCCATGTAAATCTCACATGAATTGATTTATTTTTTTTTGTAACTTCTGTCTTTTTTTTTTTTTTTTTTTTTTGAGTTGGAGTCTCACTCTTTTGGCCAGACTGGAGTGCAGTGGCCACTCCCGGCCACCGCAGCCTCGACCTGCTGGGCTCCAGCGATCCTTCCGCCTCAGTCTTCCAAGTAGCCAGAATCACAGGCATGTATTACCATGCCCGGCTGATTTTTTGATTTATTGTAGAGATGAGGTCTCGTTGCCCAGGCGGGTCTCAAATCCGCGGGCTCAGGCAATCCACTCATCTCAGCCTCCCAAAGGTGCGGAATTACAGGCTGAGCCACCGAGCCCAGCTCTTCTGTCTTCTTAAGCTTTATATAACCAAGCTGCAATTCTACCACCTCAGGTTCACGTTCTTAAGATCTCTAGGGACAGTGTCATGGGCCTAGGCCACTCACATTTGACTTAGAATAATTCTGAATTTGGCACTTTTTGTCAACACTAATCAAGTTAGTGATGTTATTCTCACAAAAATTTAAGAACTGAAAACAATAAGATGTTTTCCATGAAATTAAAAAATAATTCTAACAAAATTTTATGTCAACAATAATTATTTTCTGGGTGTGACAACTGAAATACTATTTTCAGGACCTTTAGTTATTTTTAATATCTTAGACATATTAAATCTTGTTATTAATAGGTAATCTTTTCATACTTTAAAATATCTAAGCAAGACAGAATATTGAAACAATCCCCATGCATTGTTTTTATATATTTACACATATTTGATATATATGTATGTACATATTATTAATATATATACATATATACACACTCCATTTTAATTTTTATATGTTATAGAGTTGCTTTACCTCAGGGTTATAAATAATGTGATATGCCACCCAGATCCTCCTTTATGAATAAAGTACTTATTCATCCATGAGCTGAAAGTGTTGCTAGAAGTCCCTTACCTGCTTGGAATAGCACCTAGGCTAGAAACCTAGTCACTTGTAGTCACACCTTCTTCCAGGAGCAGCTTGTACCCAATGACTAACCAATGTGAGCATATAAAGCTCCTTGCATCAGCTTGAGACAGTTCTAAATGTCCATTCCAGTTCTAAGATGTGTGGCTACCTGGGGCCTTATTGGACCTGCATTCCAGTTTTACTTTCCCCTCTACCCAATATTGCTTTCCAACCCTTCCCTTCCATAGGTTTTCACCCAAAAAGCACTTCCTGATAATTTTCCTTCATGCTCATTTTCATATCAGGGTCTGCTCACTGGGAAATTCAGCCTGGGGCACTTTTGGTTATCTCTATCATCTATCTCTCAATTATCTTTCTTTCTATCTATCTATTTATCTATCTATCTATCTATCTATCTATCTATCTATCTACCTACCTACCTACCTACCTACCTACCTATTCACTGTATCATCTATGCATCTACCTACTTTATGAAAGTATGAAAAGAATGTATGCATGATGTACCTTTGTGGAACTTCTGGTATGCTAAATACTTGCATGTGACAGACAGTTCTCAAATACCTGTGATTTGGTTCTCCAAAATAAAAAATTGTTACTCTGTGAAAAGTAATGAGTGATGTGTGGCTCTACTAGGAGCCATAGTGGTAAAGAAATCAGACTGTGTATGTAAGATTTTGAAATGTGTTTTTGTTTATCAAGAGAAAATAAGAGCTAATTGGTCTTATAAAAACGTGTGTTGAAGAATAGTCTGAACCTTGGTAAGTCTTGGGAATGTCACAGAGAATTTTACTGTGGAAACTGCAATCAGTACTGTGAGGGTGATCCTTGGCAGAAAGTTCTGAAAGCAGAGTGTAGATAGAAATCTTTGGCATCTAAGCAACAATTCAGGAGGGGTGACTAGTGTTAATTACAAA
>NW_007151819.1:0-7130 GCF_000164805.1 Carlito syrichta | reverse complement strand
TCACTGTATCATCTATGCATCTACCTACTTTATGAAAGTATGAAAAGAATGTATGCATGATGTACCTTTGTGGAACTTCTGGTATGCTAAATACTTGCATGTGACAGACAGTTCTCAAATACCTGTGATTTGGTTCTCCAAAATAAAAAATTGTTACTCTGTGAAAAGTAATGAGTGATGTGTGGCTCTACTAGGAGCCATAGTGGTAAAGAAATCAGACTGTGTATGTAAGATTTTGAAATGTGTTTTTGTTTATCAAGAGAAAATAAGAGCTAATTGGTCTTATAAAAACGTGTGTTGAAGAATAGTCTGAACCTTGGTAAGTCTTGGGAATGTCACAGAGAATTTTACTGTGGAAACTGCAATCAGTACTGTGAGGGTGATCCTTGGCAGAAAGTTCTGAAAGCAGAGTGTAGATAGAAATCTTTGGCATCTAAGCAACAATTCAGGAGGGGTGACTAGTGTTAATTACAAGAGAACAAATCTTTTTCTATTTCCCAGTCTCTGTCAGAGGAGGGCTACTTGAACTGTATTTAGTTTTCAAAAGACAGGAAATAGATGCAATTGACGGAGGCTCCAACTCTGATTTGTCCAATACCTTTTGGCATGTTTTGTAAAATCCAGAGCCTTATGACTATCACTGTTGTTGCTGGAATCATTAGCAATGGTTTTATATTTTCTACCATTCAAGTATCTTCATCACCTGACCCTTGCATATCACTTTTACCTCATCCCTTGTGCTCCTTTCCTGTCCATTCCCTGTTACATACTTCACAGACCACGATGTAGCTTCTGATGCAGGATATTCTCTGTGCTCTTGCTCTAAGAGATATCAGGTAGTTAAGAGGATGGATCCTGGTGCCAATCAAGTCCCTGCATTTACTCTGCCACTTCCAAACTGTGTGACCAACAGCAAGTTGCTTTACCTTCTTGTGCCTCAGTTCCCTCATCTGTAAATAGAGAATTTTAGTACCTACCTTATTTGGTTTTGACAAGGATTAAGTGAAGAGTGCCAGGTTCATAGTAGCTCAAATAGTCTTTGGTGGTTTATTATAGTGGCAATGACATATTCTTTTATAGGAACTTTTCTGCTCCCTGTTGCACTCCGAATCTATTACTGTGTCTGTGAGCATATTAAATGTATGTCTGAAACATTTCAAATTCTACTTTATGAATATATATGATAAAAGGTACTCATTTGATTGAGTACTTATACATGTAGATTATTGCATAATTGTTGATAAATTAATGAAAATTGTATTAAAATGTATCTGTTGCCTAGAGACAGCATAGATGCCTGAAAGTAACACCACCGATTTTGTATTGAACAACTGAGGATGTTTGCAAATTTATTTCTGCCCATAAAGAAGAATTAAGTATGTAGAAGATCTAAAGAAAATAAGTTGTTTTTCCTTTATCTTCAATGGCCCAGTACAGAGAGAACATGCATATTCTGGAATTCTCAGGAAATTGGCCCCAGATGGGACTCAAGAGGAGGCTGACATGTTGAAGCAAACCAAAATGCTCTTTCTTATTCATTTCATCACTCTGGTTGTTATTACCACTAAAGGGATCGCCTTGTGCTCAGTACTGTTTCTGTGTGCTGTGTCATGTGTCTCATAAATTTGAGGACTGCAGGGAGCCTTTAAAATGTAGATATTTGTTTTTCCAGGGATTAATGGCACCCTTCTTTGGCTAAGTAATGGACTTTACATTGTGTATTTTAAACTTATTGAGCATTAGTTAATTGCTATAATGCATGCCAACAATGTGACTAAAGCTAACTTCCATTAGATCAATTGTCTGATTAATTGGTTGCCAGTTAGTCTCCCCAGGTGTAAGTTTTCTCCTCTAAGCACTAAAAATAGCATCTTTACAAAATTTCCAAAATGCATACTGTAAGCCAGTTGCCACAGTCAAAATGGAATTATTTATTCAAGCATTTTATTTGCATCAGAATGTCTGACAGTTGTGGAGAATAGCAACAAAACTAGCATTGAAAAATATTTGAATGTAATTTTTCCACTTTTGGCACTTAATTTGCCTTCATGCATTGACTACAGAACCCTCAATGTGATATATAAAATTTCAAAACATTCCCTTTATTTGTTTATGTTTCTTGATTCCCCTTTAGCTTATCCTGGCTTTCCATAGACACCGCATTGAAGCACTTTCCCTCACATCTAAATCTTTCTTCATTATAATAATCCCTGTGAGAAACAATAAACCAAACACCAAAATATGTACCAGTTAATTAAAAGAATACCTAAATTAAAATACAGGTGTGTGTGTGTGTATGTGTGTGTGTGTGTGTGTGTGTGTGTGTGTGTGTGTGTGTCTGTGTGTATTCAAATAAATATATATAAAGCCCAAGAATATCACTTGGTTCTTTTCTGCTCACTCAAGAAGCCGGTCTTTCATATCTTACATTCACCATTTTTTTGGTATTCTTTTTCTGCTGCTTCAGTCTAGCCTTCATCATTCTATGCAATAGCTTCCTCATGGGTCTCCCTGCCTTTAGTTTATCCCCTAGCTGAGTTCTCAATAGGGTCTTCTCTTAAGCATGGCCAATGTAATTCCCCACTTTCATCTTGGTCATTTCTCTGCTTAAAATCAATAGTGCCTATTATTTATCAAAATGAAACTCTTCAGCCTCCCTAACTTAAGATCATAGACTGAGTTCTGGCCGGTGGAATGTGGGCAGAAGTTATGTGCCCATTTCCCTGCCTGAACCACAAAGCCTCCCAAACTATTAACTCCATTCTCCTTTTCTCCCATCATCTTTAGGTAAATGTAGGGGATCCATTGGAGAGCTTTGGGGTGATAGGAGATGGAAGAACCAATAGATTAAAATATTAGGGTCTTTGAGTAACTACTTGGTGCAGAGCTTCTTGTCTCCACATCCCAGTCCGGTCTTGGATTCAAGATTTACGCAAGCCGGGCTCGGTGGCTAAGCCTGCAAGCCCGCTCCTTTGGAAGGCTGAGGTGAGTAGATTGCCTGAGCCCGCGGGTTCAAGACCCACCTGGGCAACTTGGCGAGACTTCGTCTCTACAGTAAATCAAAAATGAGCCAGGCATGGTAGCACGCTCCTGTAGTTCCAGCTACTTGGAAGGCTGAGGCGGAAGGATGGCCGGAGCCCAGCAGGTCGAGGCTGCGGTGGCCAGGAGCGGCCACTGCACTCCAGTCTGGGTGGCAGAGTGAGACTCCAACTCAAAAAAAAAAAAGACTTATGCAAGAAAGAAAAATCCATTGTGTGAAGACAATGAAACTTTGGGGATATTTGTTGAAACAACTAGTCCATCAGCCTAAGATGTATCAATTTTGCAATAACATGTTGTCAGTACAAAGCAGGCTTGACAAACTTGTTGGGAGGTTAATATGTGGGTTTTAAACTTCTCATATGCAGTTTTTATCAGTTCCCTGGTAAGGCTTTTAAATATAATTGTTTTATTTTTATAATTATTTAAACAATTGATATTTAACCTGTTTTGGAGCATGTGAAATAATGTTTATTTATTCATTCATGCAATAAACACTTATTTAGTATCTATTGTGTACCAGACTGTGTGTATACAAAGAAGAAAGGAGAAAAGGGTGATAATTTTAGTAAAAACCTGAATTTAGTGAATTATATTACAGTCTTACCTTTAGCTCTTTTACTACCTATTTTTTATGCTCAGCATAAAACCTCAACAACACTATTACCCCCTCATGACCCTAGGTGACTAGAATCTCATTTTTAAGTCTTATCAGAGAGACCCAGAATTGTTCTGCTACCTGGTTTTTCCTAGGGTTTGATGCTAATGACATAGTAAGTTTTTTTCTATTATTAATTCTGAAAGAATTCTCTTTTACTTAATTTCCACCCTTGAACAAGCTCAATATAGATTTTCTTTTGCAGCACTCATTACTTTAAGCATTCCTTTTCAAAGCTTGAGCACTTTGATCGCAATGCCTTGGTAAAGAAAGCATCTCTTCTGTCTGGCAGCTGAGTTTTTGAAGTTAGATAATTAGGTCCAGAGACACAAAAAGGAAATCACATCTTCTTACATAGCTCCATCACTGAATTAGTGTGCAATTCATGATAATTTCTTGTTCTAACCATCTGTCTCAATGTCATTTGATAAAGTTTTACCTCTTACCTGAAGGCTTAAAACCAGCATTGACCATCTTGCCACTTTGACTCCACATTTTGGACAAAATATAGGAATTTCAAGAGGGCCATCTGACACTGTTTCAAAATTGTTTTGCTGCTAATAGTATCAATGATTCATTTCTTTATATTCTCTGTAATTAGAAATACATAAACACGTATATATACTAGGGGGACCCCCCGAAAACCTGGATTCATCCATAAAAAATTTGTATATTTATTCTTACATGTTTAAATTTCAGTCACCTTCTAAGTACTCTCTGATGCAATATACCTATCGAGACACTTCTTCCACTTCTCTAAATAGTTTTGAACTTGTCAAATTTTATGCCTTTTAGTACATCTGATGTGCTTTTTTGTTTGTTTGTTTCACCTCTCCCACGTGGCAAAAATGTTTCCCTCTGAGGACTTTTTTCATCAGGGAATCAACAACAGCAAAAACAAATCACTTTGGGCAAAATCAGGTAAATAGAAAGGGTGGGGTATGGGTGTCATGATGTTTTTGGTCAAAAACTGCTGAACACTCAGCTCAATGTGGGAAGGTGCACTGTGGTGAAAAAACCTGTTTTTTAGGCAAACCTATTTGCCACAAATTGGGAAATTTCTTCTGCAATCGTAACGTAACCTTCTCAACACTTCCAGATAAAAACTTTAGTTGACCATTTGATCCGGAGGAACAAATTCTGAGTGTACCACAAGGGGCCTATTCTCCAAAAGATAATTCCAGGGTTTTTTGAGTCCCCCCTTGTCTATGCCAAGAACTTTAGATTTGGCTTCTTGCTTACTTAAAATGCTGACTCATGAGTTAACAGGTGAGCTCAGTCAATGTCATTCTCAAGTTTGTATGAGACTGTTAGGCAATTCTTTATAGTATCCTTTCATAACATTTCAAAGTGTGGAGGGGCAAAGGAGTGAGGTGGGGGTTGAGGCATGTCAAGAAAGTTTAAGAGGGGAAGAGGGAGCCTGTCTCTGGAGCCAGACCTGCAAGCTTTAGGGACCAGCAATCATAGGCATTACACCGCTAACTTTCCATCTTTTTCTTGTACTTCAATGAGCTTGGTAAGATGATGACACTTATCATGTTGTATTGTCACTAGCTGTTTGTTTGTCCTCCATGCTTGAAGGGAAAGACCATGTGTTACCTTTGAATCCTGAAACAAACACATTCAAGAGAGTTTTGTGAATTAATAAAGTGATGTCTGCATTTGCTCATTACTATAGAAAAACAGGATGATACAATTGAGCTACAGACTTGATTTCTGTATAAAATCTGATTTTTTAATCTAGGCTTTTATTTTTAAAAAAGAATAGGAGAGGAAGAAAATTTGTACTGAGAATAAGTGAAGAATAAGGATGCATACATGGGGAGGAATGGGTGAAAGTTAATCAAAAAATAAAGAAAACAGAGAGAAAATTGAGAGAAAATAGGAATTACAGGTGGAAATGGAGAAGGAACTATGAAAGACATTTAAATATTGATGCAATCAGTCAGTAAGCATCCAAGATTATAGTCAAGTGGTTCCTTGACCCACCTAACAGGATGTTGTAAAAATGTACAGTAAACCACAGAGTTTCTCAGAGGGAAGCAGCTCTGTAGATAAGAAAATCCCATTATTTTCTATTATTATTTTTCTTTTATGTTGGGTGGATGTACCAGTGACAGTTGGAGTCTCCTTTCAGTCAAATAGCTCCCATATGCTATATAATGCTACTGCTGAGTAAAATCCTGTGGAATAGTCAGGCTGTATCTGGAACAATAGCAGTCTGAATTTGGTTTATCAGTCTTCTGGGGAAGCAAAGATAGTCAAATTTCTCCCTTCAGCAACTTTGGGACCAAGCCATTTGCTGAGACAACAGTGGATGTGAGTCACACACTTTCAGTTTATACACCTGCTGCCTGTTAATCACAAGTTTCTGACATTTTGTAGATTTTTTTCTTTCTAGTCACATCTTACGAGCTTTGTCATTTAAAGGCAAGGGCACTCCTGTGAAAACTAGTTATAGAAACATGCATGAAAAATTAGGGAGCTCTGTAAGGAGACATAATTATGGGTGAGATAAGGAAAAACACAACCTTTAATCAGAAATATGTTTTTTCAGTTTCTTAGTAAGTAAGCTGGACATGTAGTTTAAACCCTTTGAGCTTGGATTCTCTCATCTGTAAAGTGGATAATAAAATCTGCATCAGAGGATTGACTTGTGAATTAAATTAATTAATTTAAATTAATTGGCTGTGCATTCTGAAAAATCTAGGTAGTGAGAGCTGCAAAAAATTCTGGGCACAAACACTCCATTAACCCCTATACTACTGAGACTTGACCAAAATTTAAACGTGACTTATACCAGCCTAAGGCTATGTTCCCAGGATGTCCCAGCTCTCTTTTGAGTTCTCATCTAGAAAAGCTTTGGGCTGTCAAAATGATTTTTCCTTAGTTCTAGTCAAATTCTGATGACAGGCCTCCCTTTCTTAGAGAATACTTTCCTAGAGAATACTCCCTTTTAGAGTGTTTACCCAAAAAAGGCTTAAATTGGGAATCCTTTCTTTGTCCCTTTGAAATGTATATGTCCTACAACCCAGGAGTACATTTCTCAAAGGCCAGGAAGCCATTCCTTTGAAATACAATTATCAGGAAGGATAGGTCCTCAGTTTTCTAGATTCTGTAGGAGAACAGAACCATAACCACAGTAATTGCCAGCAGACACAGTTGACCTAATGGCATTTACACTGACCATCTCTGTAATTTGCCAGTTGAGTCCTTGCTTTAAAATGCCCAGTCACCTCTGTGCAAATCAGGATGCAGCTCAGCTTTTGCCCCTGCTGTTAGCAGTTACTGAATAAAATCAGTTTTTACCACTGTAACTAATATCTGTTTTTTGTTGTCATTGACAGTAGAGGCTGGCTTTTGGGTAATGCCTACAAAACCCCGGTTCCCAGATCTCTTTTCATGGTGTGTGTTTTATGTGTGTATATGTTTT
>NW_007151818.1:0-460 GCF_000164805.1 Carlito syrichta | reverse complement strand
GAAAATCTACAGCACTGCATAGGGTCTTTCAAACGCACAGGCCTACCAACTGGAAGTGGAAGCTCATGCCACTTTCTTTATCTTTACAAACTTCCAGCATGTTTTTCTCCCTCCTCAATTGTGGCTAGTCAGCTCCAAAGTTTATGTTAAGAAAATAGAAGTATTAGGAGAGAATTTTGCAAGCTTTCCTCTCCACCCATCTGCATCCACCCCCCGTGATTTCCATCTGAACATTGAAACTCAACACATGTGCTCTTGCCTGAGGCCAACCCATCCATTCATACTCTAGGTCAGCCCAAGTATGACAGTTTTAAGGACATTTCTCTCCTTCTCACTTTTCTCTGTCCAATGGATAATCTTCATAGGTACACAACCTAATTCTTCCAACACACACACACACACACACACACACACACACACACACACATAGAGACACACACACACATACTCCAGAAAACAC
>NW_007151817.1:0-472 GCF_000164805.1 Carlito syrichta | reverse complement strand
TCCTTCCTGCTCATCAGATAAAGCACCTTAATTACCACATAGTCCACAAGATAAGAACTTCTGCAAAACAAAAGAAATAATCAACAGAGTGAACATAAATCCTACTGAATGGAAGAAAATATTTCCAAATTATTTCTCACAAAGAATTAATATCAAGAGTATACTAGGAACACAAATAATTCAACACACACAATATAATTCCATCAAATAATGGGCAAAGGACATGAATAGACACTTCTCAATAAACATATGAAAAAAGGTTCAACATCACCAATCATCAGAGAAATGAAAATTAAAACAACAATGAGTTATCACCTCACAGCAGCAAAAATGGCTATTGTTAGAAAGTCAAGGAACAACAAGTGTTGACCCAGTTCGGGAGAAAAGACAATGTCCATCCACTGTTGGTGGGATTGTAAATTAGTTCAACCTCTATAGAAAGCAGTATGTAGAGGTCTCAAAGTACTAAAAG
>NW_007151816.1:0-422 GCF_000164805.1 Carlito syrichta | reverse complement strand
CTTCCAACCTCACGGGAAAGGGGGGGCCAGGAGGGGGATAAGGGGAGGGCCACATCACCGTGATCTCGGCAACCACTAGGAAACTATTTCCAATGGCCACCGCGCAGCTGTGAGTGTGCACCAGAATAGGTCGTGCCAAGGCTATATGTAGGCAACCAACGTGGAATGTGGAGGGTGTGGCACGATTTCTCTCATCCCATTGGTCAACCAGGATGACAGGTACAGAGAGAGGCGTGGCCAGGCCCTGAGGCTAGAGTGGAGTCACAATGAAAGCTGCCTGCTGCGGCCAGCGCGGGTCCTCTCGCGCCAGATGCGCGCGCAACTTTCTGGGCGACCCTTAGTGTCTCCCTCACGGTTTCCGGTACCCGGGAGATCTGAGATGCCGCTCTCAGGCCCCCGCCCTGGGCCCTCTTACGTCACTG
>NW_007151815.1:0-320 GCF_000164805.1 Carlito syrichta | reverse complement strand
AGACAGGGTCTCATTCTGTCACCCATGCTGGAGTGCGTGGCACAACCCTGGCTCCATGCAACCTCGACCTCCTGGGATCAAGCAAAAATCTGTGTTGGCCAGGTGCGGTGGCTCATGCCTGTAACCCCAGCCCTTTGGGAGGCCGAGGCAGGAGGATTGCTTGAGCCCAGGCGTTCGGGACCAGCCCAAGCAACATAGTGAGACCTCGTCTCGACAAAATATCAGAAAATTAGCTGGATGTGGTGGCGGTCGCCTGTAGACTGAGCCTTTCAGGAGGCTGACGTGAAAGGATCATGGGAGCCCAGGAGGTTGAGGCTGCA
>NW_007151814.1:0-784 GCF_000164805.1 Carlito syrichta | reverse complement strand
TTATTTCCATTTTTGGCTATTGCTGCAAATTACACTGGTATACGAGTATCTGTTTAAATCCCTGTTTTCATATCTTTGGGGTTTATGTAAAGTAGTGGAATTTGATGTGCATTCTTCCTAGAGAATAATGAGGTTGAACATCTTTTCATGTGCTTTTGATAATTTGTATACCTTCTTTGGAGAGATTCTATTCAAGACTTTGACCTATTTTTAAAGTTGGTTTGTCTTTTTGTTGCTAGCATGCAGAAACTCAATTGATTTTACACATTGACTTTGTATTAACCAGTGTCTTTTTTTTTTTTTTTTTTTTTTTGAGTTGGAGTCTCACTCTGTCGCCCAGACTGAAGTGCAGTGGCACGCTCCTGGACACCGCAGCATCGACTTGCTGGGCTCCGGCGATCATTCCGCCTCAGCCTTCCAAGTAGCTGGAACTACAGGTGGGTGCTACCTTGCCCGGCTAATTTTTTTGATTTATTGTAGAGATGAGGTCTCGTCAAGTCGCCCAGGCGGATCTCAAAGCCGCGGGCTCAGGCAATCCACTCACCTCCGCCTCCCAAAGCGCGGGATTACAGGCTGAGCCACTGAGCCTGGCCTGACCAGTGTCTTAATTCATTCACATATGAATTTTAATACTACGTAGATTATGATTTTCTAAGTACACAATCATGCTACAATGCTAGTTTTATTTCTTTCTTTCCAATTTTGAAGTCTTTTATTACTCTTATTTCCTTATTGCTCTTGCCAATTCTGAATACAGATAGTGATGGTAGTTTTTGTCTTATTC
>NW_007151813.1:0-10935 GCF_000164805.1 Carlito syrichta | reverse complement strand
TCAGAGCCAGTGAGGTTTCCACCTGGGAGCAGATAAAGCATAGTGAACCTCTGATTATGTCTGAAAAGGCTAAAATCCTGTGGGAACAGAAAAAGAAAGTATGTGTGAAGCAGGACACAAGATATGGTGTTGGTTAATAGATAGTATATAAATCATAGATGATATAAAGTATAAGTAAGATAAATAATAGAAATAGAAAAAATTATAGATATAAAAATTTAAATAGAGTTAAAGTATAGAATAAGATTTATAAGATAGAATAGAGAAGTTAAGATGGAATAGAGAAGTTAAGAAACATCCCTTAAATGAAGTAAAAAAGACTTGCCTTACGTCAGCAGGTTTCACACCTTAGGGGCATAAGCCAATATTTGCTGCTATAGTTGTAAACTATTAAATAGATGCATAAGCAATATAAAGTTAAAGGTTAGCATAAATAATAGACATTTTTGTTTAGATCATTAAAGATTAAAAATCAATTGAAGGGGTTTTGTATATCACATGTTGTTTTAAATTGTAACTAGTTGGAAAAATATACGTGTAATGTTAAGATTATGCCAAAAAGAGCATTATAAATATAGCCTCATGAGCAATAAAGTTTTGCAGTGATTGCCATCCTCATCGAAGGTGTGTGGTCTCTGTCTATCGCCACTTATCTCACTTCCCCTTCGGGCCCAACCCCACTGGAGCAGGTCTCCAACACTTCTTAAATTATCTAATGGCACCTGCCCTCTATAAATTTCATTCATTCACAGACATGCATGTGACTATATTTGGCAAATTAATCATGGAGATGAATATTCAATTTTCTTCAACTAAAAGATTAATTTGCTTTCAAATGATTTATATAAATAACTATACCTTATCTGACCCAACTGGTTTCCATTCTTCTAGTAAATATGAATGAATTCAATTGGTTGACATTTTCCCCACCTTGTAAGGTTTCTGTGGCTTTACTAGATAACTCAAATGTTTTATCTGCTTAGCTCCTAATAAGGAAAACAAATGTGTAAATGAGACAATAAATGTTTTGGTGGTATGGTTATTAGGCCTATATCTTTTTTAAAAAGATACAATTATTCCAGACATAAATAATACCTTCCACATTGGGACAGAGCCATGGTTTTAAATATAGCTATTACTCATTGGCATAAGAAGCAGCTTGAACCACATAACCCAGAGCCAAGAATTTTTTCCTTCTATCCAGGGTATGTTAGAGAGACAGCCGAGCTCACTTCATTCAATATTTTCTTTTTACAGACAAAAAAACTGAGGAGTGAGAGTTGAAATGATTTGACTAAGGGCTGCACTGACAGTGCCTTCTTATTTTCTGTATTCTTGAGGCCTTGAGGCATTTGAGGCCTTGATCCTAGAGAATCTAATACCCCTTGCAGGGCTGGTTAATCCCAGAGAAAGCACACCCCCAGCATGCTTGTCTTGGACGTATAAACCTACCCTCTAGAGCCCACACCCTCAACTATCTGTTTTATCAAACTCTCAGACACCAAGCCAATATTCCCTCTGTCCTAAATCACCTCAGAACCTGGTACCTGTCAACTAGAGACCACCACTACAGTCCACAGTCCACTGAAATTATTCAAACTATACAATTCTAAGCTTGTTCAGTGTACCTATGCTGCCTTGTCTCTCTATGTTGGAGAAAACTCCAATAAAGGCTCTGGGCTCATCCTTATCGTTCTGCCTCTTAACTGGGCTGGGTGTTTTGCCACATAGCCCTGCATGGAGTGACATGGCATATCTCTCATTTCTAGGACTCTGACAGTATAAACTACTTCATCAGGACAATCATTTCCATGTTAGCTGTCTTACCATACCTGATTAAAACAAATCCTGGGTACATAGGTTAGTTGCAAAAGATAAATGACTAGCACCTGACCTCGGTGCTGTCCATTACCTCAATGTAGCATCTTCTCCTGAAATCCTGAAAGGAATGAAGATCAGGGATGTATCTCTGGAGAGCACTGAATGAATTCACAAAGATAAATTGCTCTTGGAAAATTTTCTAAAAATTCTACACAAATATAGTATATTTTTACTGTTTTTGAAACTATCTAAAGAAATCTAAAAAATATTTATGAGTGTGCCTACTTGTGCTTACATGCAGAAATGGGTTAATATAAAACTGAATTGGTGCTAGAGAAGGGCACCTCAGTTTTCCCATCTGTGTTTACTGCTTAGCTAATGGGTATTTGTGTAAGGCACTGTGCTAAGCATGGTGAACAGTTAGAAGATCAGTGGGCCCAATCCTTGTCTCTAGATGCTTTCAGTTTGGATAATATATCTGCATCTCTTCAAGGTATCACGGCCAGAAAGGGGTATAGGAAAAAAGACACTATAGAAAAAAAAATCTATTCTGACTGGGAGTTTCTATGTCCAAACAATAAATTCATATAAGTCATAAAAACACAGTGTTCCCTTAAGTGGTGTAGTTGCATCTTAACTTATACTAGAAATCAACTTGATCATCTTGTGTGTATATGGGCATGAAGCTATCTATCTAAGCGTCCATTTGGATGTGTTAGCATGTATGGGGTAAGAGAACCTTGAAGTGATGTTTTTGTGCTCCATGTCTAAAAAAATTAAGAGATGGCAAAGTGGAACTAAAGGGAGGCCCAAACTTTACCTATACAATGACCACTTGTATACCTAATCCTGAATTGTACCCCACATCATAAATAAAATAAAATAAAATAAATGGTGTATATTTCATAACTAGGCCCAGAAAGTCTGACACACTGTAGAGATAGAGGACTAGGAAAAGTTATAAAAGGAATCTTCTTGAGGAATACCATGAAATTCGAGACACATGCAATGCTGTTTTAGAGTCCAGGTAATAATTTGATGCAAAGATGAGAAAAAGAGCTTCTCACTGCTCTAAAGAAGCTGACACATTGAAACTAAAAGAAACAGAGTTTTCAAGCTCATGAAATGAGTCCCTCTCAAGCAACTGACAAGAATGAGGCAAGAACAGAGATGGTGAATAAACATAATCCTGAGTGTTCATAAACTCAAAACTCCTTGACTGAGGTTGGAGGCTTATAGTCCTGAATCACTTTGAGACTTTAAGGCAGGTAAATTTGCATCATTGATATTAATATCACTTAATTTATATGTAACCTAGGGTTCTAGGACCTGGAGACATGTTGGTTAAGATTGGCTACATATTAATTTTCTTGTCTTACCATCATGGCAGCACCATACAACGATTATGTTATTATAAACTTCATTTACTATATAGAGAGAAAAGGGATCAAAGATTTTTAAATGCCTAGAATTACAGTTATTACTAACAAAACTCAAAAAATGACCTCACAGTTTTCTGACTTCTATTCACCGTGGGCCTGTTTCGTTTTGGCTTTTAAATATTATTTGAAAGGTAAAACTGTAGTTTAGTCAACAATCTGTATGTATACAAAACTGACTTGACTGTCTTATTTTTCTAAAATGATATATTTCACTCAAATGTATCAAATGAATATATACATATATAAACAGAAAAAAATAAAACTGACGCTATATAGAATCTGTCAAATCTAATTGGAAAGGCAGACATAAATTCAAACATAGCAACTAAATAGGAGACGTATATTATTACATTTAAAAGCATAACTATTTCCTAGTATATAACTATTTACAACTTTGTGAATGTAAGGAGCATGTATGTGGCTGGGGTCACTCCCTCTGAATGCTCAGAGATGTCTGAATTCTTGACACAGTCCTTTTTCTTTGCTTAAAAGGTCCACAAGGACCTTATAGCTCTCTAGTTAATTTAGTCTGTGGAATCTTGAGAAAATGAATTTACCTGTTGAGAACAGAGATTATTGGGAAAATAAACAAAACTACTGGTAATTGGTCCTGCAAAAAGTTTTTAAAAACTTCTACAAAGCCGGGCTCAGTGGCTCAGCTTGTAATCCTGCGCCTTTGGGAGGCTGAGGTGAGTGGATTGCCTGAGCCCGCGGGTTCGAGACCCGCCCGGGCAGCGAGACCTCATCTCTACCATAAATAAAAAAATCAGCCGGGCGTGGTAGCACGCGCCTGTAATTCCGGCTACTCGGAAGGCTGAGGAGGAAGGATCGCTGAAGCCCAGCAGGTCGAGGCTGCGGTGGCCGGGAGCGGCCACAGCACTCCAGTCTGGGCGACCGAGTGAGACTCCAACTCAAAAAAACAAAACAAAACAAAACAAAACAAAACAAAAACAAAAAACTTCTACAGTTTTCATCATTAATGAAATTCATACATCTATTGTTTGAATATTTTTCTTCCAAGGACAACAGAAAACTCAGAAGTCCTCTAGGGAATTAAACATTTAAATTTCCCATAAACTTTTCCTTCTGAAATTGGAGTTAATCAAGTCTGACAATGACAAATAAAAATAATCACTGTGCAGCTCAGTCTTTATTTAAATATGTTATGCCAAATCTGGTCAGAGACCTTGGTTTTTCCCATTCCTTACGGGTTGGTTTTTTTTTTTTGAGTTGGAGTCTCACTCTGTCGCCCAGACTGGAGTGCAGTGGCACACTCCTGGCCATCGCAGCCTCGACCTGCCGGGATCTGGCGATCCTTCCACCTCAGCATTCCAAGTAGCTGGAACTACAGGCACGCGCTACCATGCCCAGCTAATTTTTTCTGATTTATTATAAAGATGATGTCTTGCCAAGTTGCCCAGGCGGGTCTCGAACCCACGGGCTCAGGCAATCCACCCACCTCAGCCTCTCAAAGCACGGGATTACAGGCTGAGCCACCGAGCCCGGCTTCTTATGCTTTTTTTTGTTGTTTTATGTTTATTTATATCTTTATTGAGATATAATTTGACTATTTTATCCATAAAATATACAATTCAATGATTTTTAGCAGATTTATAGTTTTGCAAAACATCACCATTATCCAATTTTAGAATTCTTTTTTACTGTCTCTAAATTTTCCTCAAACTCATTTGCAGTGAAGCTACTACCAGTGCCCCATAACCTCTAGCTCAAATCAACACTGCTTTCTGCCTCTATAAATTTGTCTTTTCTGACCATTTAATAAAAATAGAACCACAGAAGGCCTTAGATAGTCTTTTGTATCTTGCATTTTTAACTTACCATAATATGTATAAGGTTAATACTTGTTATGAACTACATGTTTGTATTTCCCCAAAACTGAACCCTAATGGAATGGTATTAGAAGATGGGCCTTTGGGAGGTCATTAGGTTTAGATGAGGTCATGGAAGTTGGAGCCCTCATGATGAGAGTAATATTTTCTCTTACTCCTCCTTCCTTTTTATTTTATTTTTCTTTTTCTTTTTGAGATAGGGTCTCACTCTGTCACCCAGGCTGGAGTGCTGAGGTGCAATCCTGGCTTACTGCGGACTTCATCTCCTATCCTCAAATGATCCATCCATCTCAGCTTTCCAAACTGTTCAGACTACAGGTAGGTGCCACCATGTCCAGCTAGTTTTTTTTTTTTTTGTAGAGATGCGGTCCTGCTATGTTGCCCAGGTTGGTCTAGAACTGCGATCAAGTGATTTTCCCACCTCTGCCTCTCAAAGTACAGACATTATAGGAGTAAGCCACCTCACCTAGTCAGGATTAGTATTCTTAAGAAAGAGAGAAAGAGACTGGCACCCTGATCTTGGACACATTCAAACTATAGCAAATACCTTTCTTATTTTCTGATATAATTTTTGAAAGTTATAACTCTCTAAATATTGCTTGGCTTCATTTGTAAATTTTGATATGTTGTGTTTTTGTTTATATTCATTTAAAATATTTATAAACATTCCCTTGTGATTTTTTAAATTATGAGGTTGTTTTTAGTATGTCATTTAATTTCCATATATTTGAAATTTCCCCAGATGTCTTTCTATTATATATCTCCAACTTAATTTTGTTGTGGTTAGAGAACATACTTCAGATGATTTAATTTTCTCCAGAAAATACATTGAGACATTTTGTGGCCCAGCACATCATTTATCTGGAGAATGTTCCAAATAAATTTGAAAAGAATGTGTGTATTCTGAAATCTTGGGGTGAAGTGTTTCTCTAAATGTCAGTTATATTAAGTTTGTTGATGAAGTGCTCAATCATTCTTTACCCTAGCTGATTTACAGTTCTTCTATCGATTATTGAATGGATATTGAAATTTCCAGCTATTATTGTTGTCTAATTTTTTTCAATTCTGTCAGTTTTTTGTTTCACATATTCTGGAACTGTTGTCTTTCTGATTCTTTCAACTTTTGTCAGTATAAAATATCCTAGGTTTTCACTAGGTTCTTTTATATGAGTTTTATCTCTTAACTAAAGTTTTTATTCATTGTATCATTGCTATCATACTTTCTTTTAATTATTTAATGATTTTTCTTAGTTCTTTGAATCTAACAGTTGTTTTGAAAAATCTTTTCTGCTAAGCCTAATATATGGGAATACTTGAGGATAGTTTAAATTGACTGCAATTTTTCCCTAAGTATTGCCCATGCTTTCTTGTTTCTTTGCATCTCTCTTAACTTTTTGTTGAATATAGGATATTTTAGATAATGTATATCAGGGTCTCTGGATCCTGATTTTCTCCTCTGTAGTTAATGTAATGTATAATATTAAGGTTTTGTAGTTAATGTTTTGCTTGTATAGTAACTTACTTGACTAAATTTGGGGAGTGTGATTCTTTGGAATGTGTAGTTGATAATGACTTTGTGGGTTTTTTTTTTTTCTTTTTTCTTTTGAAGACTTGCTTACAAGGGATCATCATTATATCTGCATAGACTAACTCTATGTCAAAGATTGATCAGAGATTGTGCTTAAATACCTCATGACAATAAGGTGTTTAGTCTCTGTTTTTGAATTTGAGTGCAGTATTTAAAAAAGCAGTATTTTAGAGCACCTAAAACCCTTGATATTTCCTGAGTGATAGGAAGTGTCTTTGTTATTATAACAAGCCCAACTTGGTAAGATAATCACACCTCAGTATGTTGATGGGGTGACAGAGTGGGACTTCTAGATAGCCTCAGAATGGGGCTGGTTTCAAGAAAGATCAAGATTTGGGGGGTTGGAACTTTCAGCCCAACACACTGACCTCCTGAGGAAAAGAGAGGGAAACTAGATATCAAATTTATAAAAACTCTTAAACAATGAGATATAGAGAGCGTCCAGGTTTGTGAATGTATTCACTTACCAGGAAGATGGCACATTCCAAATTCACAAAAATAGAAGCTGAGACTTTGTCCTATCATGGCCAAGTTCTGTAGCTCATACCTTTAGGAGGCTGAGGAGAGATGATTGCTTGAGCCTAGGAGTTTAGAAGCCGACTTTGTCTGATGTACCTTTTTATCTAGTTATTTATTTGTATTCTTTATAATAAACTAGTAGGCAAATATAAGTAAAGTATTTTCCTGAGTTCTGTGAGCTGTTCCAACAAATTGTGAACCTAAAGAGGGGGTTGTAGAAACTCTCAATTTATAGCTGTCAGGACAGGTGGCCTGGAACTTGCAACTGGCATCTGAAGTGGGGGTAGTCTTATGTGACTGAGTCCTTTAATTGTGGGATCAAATGCTAACTCCAGGTAGAGAGTATCAGAATTAAACAGAATTGTTGGATGCCTAATTGTCAGAATAAGAGTGTTGGTTACTGTCAGGAAACACCTTAGAATTGAAGATGCAATTAAAGCTTAAGCTGTTCTTAAATTTTCCCTTGATTTTATTGGCCACTAACATTTCACACCTCACCCTTGTGTACACAACCTCTGTCCTCTAGAGATTTATAGTTGCCTTGGGTCCATTCCAGTCTTTGCTATAAATGGCCTATGTTCAGCCCAGGATATTCAATAATCTTCTCAGTGTCCCCATGTTTAGTTTATGTCCACTATTTCACTGTTAAATCTCTGACAAATGTGCTTGTCTATTGCATGGCCCCCAAACGGGGCTGTAACCTAAAGATAATGAAGACTCTGGCTCACTCTGGTTACTTTTATGAGTATAAGATCACCACTTTAAGTGTCTAAAGTGCTCATTAAGGGATACCCATCCAGCAGTGGTAGCTAAGTTGCTGATTTTCACAGCCTGTTTTACTTTGGTTGAATTACTATGCCAACAAAGCTATGAAATAATTTTCAAGAATAAATTTCAAGACTGAATGCTATTATGTTTATTGTATGCTCTTAGATGATTTCCAGAGCACTGAGATGGTTGTTTTTAACAGCTTTATAATTGCCTTTTAATTTGTTAATCTCCTTTCTACATCATAGTGAAAATAGGGCTAATTTTGAATAGGGATTGCTTTAAAGAAACAGATGCTTGGATTATATAAGTAAGGGAGGAAGGAAGGTTAAAAAAATGAAAAGAAATAAACAAATTAGTAAATAATTTTTAAACATACATATATATGTGTATATGTATGTATGTACATATATATATATATATATATATATATATAAAGGATAGAGTCCTTGTTCTTGCCTTCAAGCATCACTCCCTAAAGAGCACTATTAAGTATTTGTTATATATACTTCCAAGAATTTTCTATTAATATAAAGGCATATCCTGGGTCCTCTATGGGGCCTAACAACCAACTTCCTGGCCTGCCATTACCACCACCAGTGCCTATGTGCCCTGCCCAGGGACCCAAGGAATGCCTATCTAGTCTATTGCTGTCATCACTGATGCATGAGTGAGTCACCCAGAAGTCTGAGAACATGTATACTTAGGGCCCATGCTCAGTACAACCAGTGACACCCAAGAGCCTGAGGGTCAGACTTTCTGGAGACTCGGTATCCAGCAAAGCCTCACCATAGCTTCCACATAAAACATAGCCTTAGCCGTGGAAAAACTTGCAGGCAACACTGATACTGATTCCAAGCAAAGATTACACTAAAGCACCCAAACAGAACCAAAAGCACCTTACTTTACTGACACTATAGATACATCTATAGGAAAAACTGTATCCCAATAAAAGTGACTCCATAAAACTGAAAGAAGCAATTGTTACACAGGATGCACAGATATCAATGAAAGGACAAAAGAAACATTACAAGTATGGCATCTCAAAAGAAGCATATTTCTCCAGTTATGAACTCCAAATAAAAGAAAAAATGTCAGAAAAGTCAAAATAATGATCTCAAGAAAACTTAGCAAGATATACAAGAACATAGACAGATAATACAAAAAAATTAAGAAAACAATTCATGACCTGAATGAGAAACTCAACAAAAGACAGATATCATAAAAAGAATCAAACAGAAATCCTAAAACTGAATAATCCAACTAATGAAATGAAAAATACAATTGAGAACTTCAACAATAAACTAGATTAAGCAACAGAAATAATTTCTTCATCTGAATACAGGTATTTTAAATAACAGAATAAGACAAAAATAATAAAAAAGAATAAAGAAAGCCTGTGACCCATAGGAAGCATCAAGTGAATAAATATTCAAATTTTTTGGAGTTTAAGAAGGAGAAGAGATAGGTAAGAACACAGAAAATCTATTTAATAAAATAATAGCAGAAAAATTTCCCAAGTCTTGTAAGAGATATAGACATCCAGATACATAAAGCTTAAACATTCTCAAATAGATTAAACGCAAAGAGGTCTTGTCCAACTCACATTATAGTCAAACTGTCTATAGTCAAAGACAAAAAGAAAATTCTAAAATCTGCAGGAGAGCTGGGCTCGGTGGCTTGGCCTATAATCCTGTGCTTTGGGAGGCTGAGGTGAGTGGATTACCTGAGGTTCGAAACCTGCTTGGGCAACTTGGTAAGACCTCATCTCTACAATAAATAAAATATTAGCCAGGCATGGTAATGCGCACCTGTAGTTCCAGCTACTTGGAAGGCTGAGGTGGAAGGATCGCCGGAGCCCAGCAGGTCGAGGCTGTGGTGGCCAGGAGCGGCCACTGCACTCCAGTCTGGGTGACAGTGAGACTCCAACTCAAAATAAAATAAAATAAAATAAAATCTGCAAGAGAAAAGCATTAATTTACATGTACAGAAATCCTAACCTGCAGAATTGAAGGAGAAATAAAATTTTTCTAGGTAAGCAAAAACTGAGAGAATTCATCACTGCTAGACTGGCCCTAAAAGAAAATGTTTAAGAAGTCCTACATCTGAAAGTGAAAGAACAATATCTACTATTATGAAACACACAAAAGTATAAAACTCTTGCTGGTAGAGCATAACACATTAAATAGGTCACACTTCATGACCAAGTATAATGTATCCCAGAAATGCAAGGATGGTTCAACATATGTATATCTGTAAGTGTGACATGCCATATTAACATAACAAAGACCAAAAACCATACAATAATCTCAACAGATGTAGAAAAGTCATTTGATAAAATTCAATATTCCTTCATGTCAAAAAACACGAAAAAAATTAGGTATGGAAACCAAAAAAGTAATTCCATTTATAAGAGGTTTTAAAAAAGGAATAAATGTAACTAAAGAAGTGAAAGATCTCTACAAGGAAAATTACAAAACACCATTTAATTCAACCAAAGTAGGACAGGCTGTGAAAATCAGCAACTTAGCTACTACTGCTGGATGAGTGTCCCTTAATTTGGACTTTAGTCACTTAAAGTGGTAATCTTATACTCATAAAAGTAACCAGAGTGAGCCAGAGTCTTCATTATCTTTAGGCTACAGCCCTGTTTGGGAGCCATGCTATATACAAGCACATTTGTCAGAGATTTAACAGTGAAATACTGGACATAAGCTAAACATGGGGGCACTGAGAAGATTATTGCATATCTTGGGTTGAACAGAGGTCATGTATAGCAAAGACTGGAATGGACCCAAGGCAAATATAAATCTCTAGAGAAACTTATTATGGATTAGAAGAATTAATAATGTTAAAGTGACCATATTATCTAAAGCAATCTATAGATTCAGTGTAATTCCTACCAAAATATCACTCTAGAGACTCTTGATGTCTTGATGAATTAAAC
>NW_007151812.1:0-3275 GCF_000164805.1 Carlito syrichta | reverse complement strand
AACTATTTATTTGTGATCTGCTCTAGAGATTTACTAAATTCTCTGGGTTTTCTTACATGTATACAGGAGGTATACATGTTAATAAACTTCTGTTTGTTAATATAACTTTTGTTATAGGGTGTTCCAGTTAAGAACTATGAAGGGTAGAAAGAAAATTACTTTTTCTTCCCTACAAGAACTAGAAACAAAATAAAATATATTCCTAATAGTTTCACAAAAACACAATTCATAACTGAATTTATGAATCATAAGTGCATGTCTGAAGACATCTGTAACAATATAGACAATGCATTATTTTATTTTTTTTTATTTTTTTTTAGCTGGCAATTGTTTACTGTCAACTTATTAGGAAATATCTCCATTATTGGTTTTGCTTAGAAACTGCCAGTTTGTCTCTGTGAAGAATAAATACTGCAGGCTGGGCTAGGTGGCTCAGTCTGTAATCCCAGCACTTTGGGAGGCTGAGGCGAGTGGATCGTCTGAGCCTGCGGGTTCAAGACCCTCCTGGGCAGCTTGGCAAGACCTCATCTCTACAATAAATAAAAAAAAAGCTGGGTGTGGTAGCACGCACCTGTAGTTCTGGCTACTGGGAAGGCTGAGGTGGAAGGAATGCCATTGCTGGAGCCCAGCAGGTCGAGGTTGCAGTGGCTGGGAGCACGCCACTGCACTTCAGTCTGGGAGACAGGGTGAGTCTTCAACTCAAAAAAAAAAAAGAATAAATACTGCTGTCATTATTTACTCTTTAGAGGTTTGTACAACATTTCTTTACTTTCATTTCCTTTTTGATTGATTTGATAAATCTTTATTTGTGCACTAGCAATATACAAGGCATAATGGAAGGGATAGAGGGGAAATGGGACATAGAAATATGAAATATATATTATGTATACACATATCACTTATTTTGGAGTGACAGAGTGATAGGACATGCATGTGCATACATATAAAGATAAATAATGAGTTAAATCCCAAAATACTCTTATAACTGGGTAGGGAAAGAAAACTTTCTACCCTCTGAAGGTTTAATAATTGAGTCTATTAATTAACTGACAGTAGATGGAACAACAGGAGAAAAAACCATTTTAATTACTTGTATACACATGAGAGTCCCACAAAATATGGGACTTGAAGAGGGGCCAGATAACTGAAGTTTTTATAGCATCTTGAGGAACAGGGGCTTGTGGCTTATGGGAAGTGGCTACACAAGTTGTGTGATGGTAAAGGTAGGAAATCCATGGAGAACAAAGGTTATTTTGTTATGCAGATGTCTCTCGGATAACAAAAATTGTCTGGGAGGAGCTCATCAAAAGAATAAGTGATAGTTTGTGACAAAATCTATCTGGGTGCCGTATCACCTCTCCTGTGAGTTAATCTTCCTTCTTTGATGAGATTCCTGGCAAGGAGACCTATGACAATGTGTTCCTTTGTGGAGGATCTACCTTGAGGCAGGTGGGGGAATTCAGAGGAGTCCCTCCCTGCATTTGCTATTTCCCAGGTGCCCTAAGTTTGAAGTAATCAGCATTCCAAAGTGGAACATTTTGGGGGTATCATTTTGTGAGCCTCAACCACTGCCATTAAGCAAGATAAGTAGATAATACTCAGCTTGTGGCTTCTGAAAGGAAAAAAATCCGTACTTGCCTTTAAAAGAACACTCAGATTTCAGTAATAGAAGCATACAGATGGGAGGATGACCACTTGTGTTTCTCTTAATCCTGCCCCTTAAATTTGTTGGGGTAAAAAAAGACACATTCCTCAAAATAGCTAAAAAAGGGTTATTCTGAGGCAAATGTGAGTGACCTAGGCCCATGGCAGTCTCAAGAGATCCTGAAAACTCATGCCCAAAGTGGTTGAATTGCAGCTTGGCTTTGTACATTTTTAGGGAGACAGAAGTTACAGGTTAAACATCAATCAATACACGTGAGGTTGACATTGGTTGGCTCTGGGAAGGGAGGGCATCTCCAAGTAGGGCAGGGGTGGAGAGAAAGGGGAAGATGGGGCTTGCAGGTCATAGGTAGATTCAAAGATTTTCTGATTGGCAGTTGGTAGAGTTAGGCTTTGTCTACAGAATTTGAAATTAATAAAAGAAATCCAGAGTTAGGATAAGGGGACTTGAGGAAGCCAAGTTTCTTGATATGTAGATGAAGGCTCTAAATATCAGGATCAGAGAGAATAGAGAATAGGTAGTAAGAGTCTTAGAAGGCACCTGGGATCTGGGAATACCCAAGAAGGGGATTCCATACACATGCAAATTTCCCCAAGAGACAGCTTTGCAAGGTCATACAATATTTTTTATCCTATTTTATTTTTAAGTTGGGGTTACTCTGTTGCCCATGCTAGAGTGCAGTGGCATGACCATGGCTCTCCAAAGTCTTGACCTCCTGGGCTCAAGTGATCCTTCCACCTCATCCTCCTGAATAGCTGGGACTACAAGTAAGCACCACCATGTCTGGCTAATTTTTCTTTAATTTTTTTGTAGAGATAAGGTTTCACTATCACCTAGGCTGATCTTGAATTCCTAGGCTCAAGCATCTCCCTGCCTGGGCCTCCCAAATTGCTGGGATTACAGGCTTGAGTCACTGTGCCCAGATATAATTTTATTCTTTATCTTTTATGTGATGTTATGCCAGAGTTAAATTAGAAAGTGAGCCATATTATATAGGGTTAATAAAAACTCATCTGTTGAGACTTTATGATTTGAGGGTGTGATTCCTCAGGCCGCTTAGGAATTTAGGCAAGAGAAGAAAAAGGTCAGAGTTTAGTCCTCAAATTCAAACACCGTACTTCACTGTATTACTAAGCCAACAGTATGCTGTTTTCTTGGAGTAGGCACTGGAGGTATAACCAATACAGCTCAGTCACTCATTACTTGTATACCAAAATAAGCAAGCACAAGATGCAATGAAAGGATGGTGAATTTATTCCAAAAGCTGGCAGATGGGGAAATGGTTTCTTTGAGGCATGAACCTGTGCATTTTCCCATTTGCCAGCATTTGGAATAAAATCACCATTGTTTCATTACATCTCATGCTTTATTTCAGTGTACAGGCAAAGAGTAGCTGAGCTTACACCAGTTACAGAAGGATGACAAAAGGAAGAGACTAGTACAGACCTGTGAAACATATACTATAAGAAAACAGTGCAGTTGTAGAACCTTAGAAGAACAAATTATAGTCTTTATAGGAGGAGTAAATCTGAGCAATAGGTCAGTGTTTAAAATGTTCAGTCTTCTTCCCTTTATTGCTGTACATCTTATATATGAGGGTAAAATGCCGTGG
>NW_007151811.1:0-574 GCF_000164805.1 Carlito syrichta | reverse complement strand
AGAGTGAGCTGACCAGTGAGCCGACTTAAACTAATTGGCCAGCGATAGAGCTGTCGGGTGTGCTGCATTAACTATGCTGTCTGCGAGTGAGCCCACTGGTGAGCTGACTTAACTAGTCGACTGGCGAGCAAGGTGAATAGTTAGCTGTCCTGTTGGCTTGTGAGTGAGCCAACAAGTTAGTTGACCTGTTGGCTGGTGAGCGAGCAGACTAATTTGCTGACAGTTAGGCAGGTGAGGGAGCTGACTAGTTAGCATACCCGATGGAAAGTGAGCAAGCCCACTAATTAGCTGACCAGCTAGTTGATTTGCTAGCCTACTAGTTAGCTAACTAACTAGCTGACTTGTTAGCTGTCTTAACTAACTAGCTGACTAGCTAGCTGGCTATCTAACTAATATATCTGGCTAGCAAACAAGCTATCTAGCTCTCTAGCCAGCTGACTTAACTAGCTAGCTAACTGGCTAGTTGGCTGGCTAGCTGACTTAACTAGCAATCTACAAGCTAGTTGACTAACTAGCTGTCGTAACTGGTTAGCTGGCTAGCTAGCTGAATTAACTAGCTGATGAGGTAGTTGGT
>NW_007151810.1:0-637 GCF_000164805.1 Carlito syrichta | reverse complement strand
CTATCAGTGGGGGCTATGCAAAGGAATGCCCCAGGACTTAGGCCATTGCAATCCATGTAGCCGGCACCATGGGTGCCACCATGAACAAGCCCCCCTTTGGATTCCAGTTAGCAATGAGGTCTTGCTACATTGCCAAGGCTGGTCTCGAAACCCCAATCTCAAGCGGTCCCCCACATTGGCCTACATAAGCCACAGCACGATTGTCTGCCTATCCACCATTTTTCAGGAACTCTAGGCCCAATCTGGGGCCTCCTTCCCAAATGTTCTCTGTCTGTTCATGATGATCCCTACTCCCTACACAAATGGATGCTATTCTTTTTTATCCTTTTTTTCCTTTTTTTTGTAAAGTCGAAGTCTCTTTCTGTCAGTCAGGCTGGAAGATGGTTGCTCACTCCTGGACAATGCTGCTGTGGATTTCCAGGCTCTGGCGAGCCTTTCAATGGCCTTTCAAGGAGCCAGAATGACAGGCACGCGACACCATGCCCAGATCATTTGGAATGGAATGTATAATCGAGGTCTCACCAAGTTGTGGGCACAGGCCTTGACCAGTGGGTTTGGGTCAGCTTCTGGCCTGGGCTTCCAAAGTGCTGGGATGATGAAGCTGAGCCCCCGAGTCCGGCCTCGATCCTTCATACAA
>NW_007151809.1:0-3836 GCF_000164805.1 Carlito syrichta | reverse complement strand
TTAACGTAAATGTGATAAGTTAATACATTTATATAATCAGCAAATGTGGAATCAGTTATAAAATGAATTTTTTATAATCAATATTTTTTATTATGATATTGTGGGGTACAGTTAAGGATTAGGTATACAAATATGTTTCCTTCAGGCACCCTTGTTGATAAGAGGTGTTTTCCTGTCCCCAGACAGATATTTGCTACCATTAATCCCATCACCCACCCCATAGTTTCCCACTACTGTCAGTCATTTTCTTATAGTATTACATTGGATGTTCAAGGTCCACTATATGAGTGAGAACATGTGATACTCACATCTTTGTTTCTGTGAGAGGTCACTCAGTATTATAGACACTAGCTCCCTCCAGGTTGCTGTGAAATTCATGATGCTGGTTTTTTGTGGCTGCATAGTGTTCCATCTTAACTTCATAAAGCATTAATAGGCTATTTTCTTTCCTTTTTTTAAATTAAGAAAGGTATGGAATGATGGGAGCAGTGGGTCATAGGATATTCACTTAAAAAATGACATTCATCAACTGAATGCCAGTGTTACCATGTGTCAGGCAGGGCAGTCAAAGAAAATGGCAGAAGCATGGTTGGCAGAAGCATGGTTGTCCTTTGAGGACTGCAAGAACATTCTGAAGTGGTGTTTCAAGTTTGAGAACTCTGTGGACAATGACAATGGAAATATGCAATAACAATGGAAGTGTGAATATGCAACAGAGCCTCCCACACATCTGAATATAGCGTACTTCCTTGAGGAGTGTGAGATGCCTGGTCCTGGGTGTGATGTGCACAAGGGAAGACCCAGGAGGCCTTGCCCAGCAGCAAGTACTGTAGTCATTTGCTATCATCAGAAATATCTGGATGCCAATGGGAACCACTTTTTGAGCTCCTCTTGCAATGGTAGAAGTCAAATGTGACTTGTATTCATCTTTTATTGTGGGTATATTTTTTGAGTATTACAATTTTTTTTTGAGTCGGATTCGTACTCCATCACCCAGGCTGGAGTGTAGTGGCCACTCACGATCTCCACAGTCTTGACCTGCTGGGCTCAGGCAATTGCAATTCTTCTGCCTCAACCTCTCAAGTAGCCAGAACCACAGGCATGCACGACCACACCCAGATAATTTTTGATTTATTAAAGAGATGAGGCCTCGCCAAGTTGCCCAGGCTGGTCTTGAAACCCTGGGCTCAGACCATCCTCTCGCCTTGGCCTCACAGTGTGCTGGGATGACAGGTGTGAGCCACTGTGCCTGGCAGTATTACAGTGTTAAACAGTTTTCTTTTCCTTTCTTAAAATGTGTCATAACATCAATAAGGGTACCCACACTTGACCACATGATGCCCACACATGTATCTAACCCTGAATTGTACTCCACGTTTTTAAATTTAAAAATTAAAAAAAAAAGTTGTTTAAAGGATCTATATATTTTTTGGCACTCTCTGAATAAATGGGATCATACAGCACCTTCCTATATAATACATAATGCTTCCTTCACTTACACAGTAGCTGTGAGGCTAACTCATGGTTTTCCATGTCACAGTATAGTTCATTTATCTTCATGGTTGGCCAGTATTTCATTCATGTATTTATTCATTTCTCTGTGGTCAGACACTAGGGGTGTGTTGTAGCCTATTCAGACTGCTGTCACATCATGCCATAGATTAGGGATTTAAACAACAAATTCTGATTTTCTACAATTCTGGGGGCTGGGAAGTTCAAGCCCAGGGTGCTGATAGATTCAGTGTCCTGGTTCATAGACAGCACTTTATTTTTTTGAGTCAGAGTCTCAGTCTGTTGGCCAGGCTGGACAGCAGTGGCATGCTTACAGCCACTCTGGTGATCCTTCCACCTCCGCCTTCCAAGGAGCTAGAACTATAGGTGTGTGCTATCAC
Source organism: Carlito syrichta (assembly GCF_000164805.1). NCBI lineage: Eukaryota > Metazoa > Chordata > Mammalia > Primates > Tarsiidae > Carlito > Carlito syrichta. The sequence goes on along the minus strand of NW_007151809.1, from coordinate 1,944 downwards.
ACCCAGATAATTTTTTGATATATTGTAGAGACAAGGTCTCACCAAGTTTCCCAGGCTTGTCTCGAACCCATGGGCTCATTTCATCCTCTTGCCTCGGCCTCCCAAATTGCTGGGATGACAGGTTTAAGCCACCATGCCCAGCCCATAGTCAGCACTTTTCTTTTCTTTTTTTTTGAGTTGGAGTCTCACTCTCTTGCACAGACTGGAGTGCAGTGGCTACTCCTGGCCACCGCAGCCTCGACCTGCTGGGCTCTGGTGATCCTTCCGCCTCAGCCTTCCAAGTAGCTGGAACTGCAGGTGCGCGCTACCACGCCTGGCTCATTTTTGATTTATTGTAGAGATGAGGTCTTGCCAAGTTGCCCAGGTGGGGCTTGAACCTGTGGGCTCAGGCAATCCACTCACCTCAGCCTCCCAAAGGTGGGGGATTACAGGCTGAGCCACCGAGCCTGGCTAGACAGCACTTTTCCACTATGATCCTGTTCATATGGTGGAGAGCAGAAGCAAACTCTCTCTTATAAGGGCACAGATCCCGTTCCTGAGGGTGCCACCCTTATGGTCCCAGCTAATCCTAATGACCTCCCAAAGACCCCACTGGCTAATGCTGTTATGTTAGGGGTAGGGTTTTAACACATGGGATTTGCAGAGACACAAATACTCAGTTTACAACAAATGGCTTCCAGAGTGACCACATATTGGATGCCACACATCTTGTGGTGCCCACATGCATTTATTCTCTGGAGTGTGTCCTTCAGAATAGAGCAATGGTGTCAGAGCAGACACGTTCAAACCACATTCCAAAGTGGTTGTATCAATTCACACTTCCCTAAACAGTGTGTGAGTGTGCCCACAGCCCCCATCACCTCTGGCACACAATTGGTCTGCCTCTGTCTAAAAAGACATGAGGCAGTCTCATTGTTAATTGATTATTTGTGTCTGACGACTCACAAAATTGGACAGTTTAGCCAGGCATGGTTGCTCATGCCTGTCATCACAACATTTTGGGAGGCAGAGGCAAGAGGATTGCCTGAGCCCATGGGTTCAAGATCAGTCTGGGCAACTCGGCACAACCTTGTCTCTACAATAAATAAATAAAAAATAATTGAATGTGTTGGTGCATCCCTGTAGTTCCAGCTACTTGAAAGGTTGAGACAGAAGGATCACCTGAGCCCAGCAGGTTGAGGTTGCAGTTGTTGGGAGCCAACAGCTATAGCTACATGGCTGAGGCCTGTAAAGGCCCATCTGGAAGATCGCCTCTGACATAGGATATCAGTTATACCTATGATTTGGCATGTGATTAGTGACCAGTGAGCATATATGGCAGTAAAATTCATAAGTAAATCTCTGTACACCTGAAGGAAAGTTGCACAGTAGAATTATTTTATATGACCTTGTCCCTTCTAAATTGTACTTCTTTCTAGATATTTTTTTACTTCTATTTCCTTGTAGACTGGTTAGTCAGCTCTTGCTCCCAAAGGCAGTTTCTCCTAGGATTAAGATTAGAAACTAAATTATCATAATAGTTTTATTGCCCTGCCCCTAGCCAGGCAGGACGTTTTCTTTTGTTTTGTTAATTACCGAAACTCTGTCTGCTTCAGCCCATGGTCGCCATCTTGGCAACCCTGCATTTCCTTGTTCAAGAGTGTGACAGCTACTATTTGATTTTTAGAGTAGACTTGTTAGGATAAAATATATACATATACACTCATAGTTGCGTAAAACTATGCTTGCTGTTTTGTTTCCTTTTGCTACATTATTCAAGTGTAATAGTTACTATATGATTTATAAAAGAATTAACGATAAGGTATTAGCTTAATAGGATATAGCATAGTATTAAAGTCCAATAACTAGATCATATAAAAATTAAAGTTTAGACATATGAACATATGATTATAGTAAAGTTTTGTAGTTTAAGAATAAGTTTTAACTGAGTTTCTAAGGCATTAC
>NW_007151808.1:0-923 GCF_000164805.1 Carlito syrichta | reverse complement strand
CTGAGCCACCAAATCTGGCCTAATTTTCTTATTTGATTGCATTGGCAAGCACTTTAGAGAAATGACCAGTATTGGAAATGTTAGCAGACTCACATTTCTTGTTCCTGAGTTGAATGAGAGCAATACTTTGTTTCACAGTGAACATAATGCTGGCTTTGGTGTGATATGCAAAACTGAATAATATTAAAATAGTCTCAAGTGGTTTCTTTCTTTTTAACCAAGAAATGTTGATGGATCAAACATATTTCCTGGCTGGGCGCAGGGGCTCATGCCTATAATCCCAGTATTTTTGGGGGGCAGAGGCAGGAGGATTGCTTGAGTACAGGAGTTCAAGTTCAGCCTGGGCAACACTGCGAGACCATGTCTCTACAAAAAAATTAAAGACTCAGTTGGGCATGGCGAAGCACATTAGCAGTCCCAGATACTCAAGAGTCTGAGGTGGAAGGATTACCTGAGTCTGGGAGGTCGAGGCTGTAGTGAGCTGTGATTGTGTCACTGCCCTCCAGCCTGGGCAGCAGAACCAGACCCTGACTCAAAAAAAAAAAAAAGATACTATCCAGCCTTGACTGTGAGCTCATAAGGCATTTCTTGGAAGCCACAGAATGCACCCTGGCAGGATTGCAGGCCTGTACGGTGGAAGCCAGACACCTCCCTCTCCCAGCCTCCCAGCTCAGCTTCCATAGTGATTGGGAGTGGCTCCTGGGGGCATTAACTCCTGAATTCTACAGACAGTTCTGCACCCCTATGGGAGACCCGGGAGGAGGCACAACCCCTGGAGGCGGGCCTTCCTCCAATAGCCCCTCCATCAGCGGCTTCCCCTCCAGTCTACTGTCCCATCCTGTCCTCTAGTCTGCCAGCAAGTGCTTCCAGACAGCAGGGTTCACTGCTCTGATGCTTGTTCAAAGACTCAGGGGCAGCCTCGG
>NW_007151807.1:0-3301 GCF_000164805.1 Carlito syrichta | reverse complement strand
GAACATAATGCTGGCTTTGGTTGTGATATGCAAAACTGAATAATATTAAAATAGTCTCAAGTGGTTTCTTTCTTTTTAACCAAGAAATGTTGATGGATCAAACATATTTCCTGGCTGGGCGCAGGGGCTCATGCCTATAATCCCAGTATTTTTGGGGGGCAGAGGCAGGAGGATTGCTTGAGTACAGGAGTTCAAGTTCAGCCTGGGCAACACTGCGAGACCATGTCTCTACAAAAAAATTAAAGACTCAGTTGGGCATGGCGAAGCACATTAGCAGTCCCAGATACTCAAGAGTCTGAGGTGGAAGGATTACCTGAGTCTGGGAGGTCGAGGCTGTAGTGAGCTGTGATTGTGTCACTGCCCTCCAGCCTGGGCAGCAGAACCAGACCCTGACTCAAAAAAAAAAAAAAAGATACTATCCAGCCTTGACTGTGAGCTCATAAGGCATTTCTTGGAAGCCACAGAATGCACCCTGGCAGGATTGCAGGCCTGTACGGTGGAAGCCAGACACCTCCCTCTCCCAGCCTCCCAGCTCAGCTTCCATAGTGATTGGGAGTGGCTCCTGGGGGCATTAACTCCTGAATTCTACAGACAGTTCTGCACCCCTATGGGAGACCCGGGAGGCGGGCCTTCCTCCAATAGCCCCTCCATCAGCGGCTTCCCCTCCAGTCTACTGTCCCATCCTGTCCTCTAGTCTGCCAGCAAGTGCTTCCAGACAGCAGGGTTCACTGCTCTGATGCTTGTTCAGGAGGGCCAGCCTCGGTTGCTCAGCCTGTAATTCCAGTGCTTTGGGAGGCCGAGATGAATGGATTGCCTGAGTCTGTGGGTTCAAGACCTACGTGGGCCACTTGGTGAGACATCATCTCTACAATAAATCAAAAATTAGCCAGGCATGGTAGCATGTGCCTGTAGTTCTGGCTACCTGGAAGGCTGAGGCAGAAGGATCACGAGAGACCAGCAGGTTGAGTCTGCGGTGGCTGGTAGTGTGTCACTGCACTCCGGTCTGATGGAGTAAGACTCCAACTCAAAAAAAAAAGAAAGAAAAAAAAAGACCCAGGATGCCTTTCTGAAAAAATTCACAGAAATAAACCCATGGAAAATGAACAGAGAATAGAAGTGCACATTCTGATCCAGAGGTGAGACACAGAGGGTACCTCATTGTGGAGTTGGGTGATCTGAGAAATCTAGGGATACTTACAGCACCGGGCTTATACACTGAACCAGAAGTCATGAAATTATGTAGAAATTAGTGAATTGTCCAATGTCTGATGTGTGAGAGAACCTTTTGCTGCTGTGAAAAACGAGCAGAAAAAAATGGAGAATGTATGGAAGACTCTGGCAAGGCCCAGGGAGTGGGGCAGACTTGCTGGCCAGAGCACTCACTTCTACCAGGACACAATTGCCTTCTCCTATGCACACCGCTTTCACCTGTGCATACTTGCCTTCCTCTGTGCACATCTGTGCACACTTGACATTACCTGTGCACACCTGCTTTTATCTGTCTTCACCTGTGCACACCTGGCATCTCCTGTCTTTGCTTGTGCACACCTGGCATCCTCTGTGCACACCTGCCTTTACCTGGCTTCACCTGTGCATGCCTGCCTTCACCTGGCTTCACCTGAGCAGGCCTATCTTTATGTGGCTCTGTCCTTGAGCAAGGCCCCCCCACCTCCTGGGACTGCAGCTTCCCGCTTGTGAGACAAGGGAGTGGGTGAGGTCACTCTTTCTAAGACTCTTGCTCTGGAGAAGTGCCATCCTCCAGCAACACAGCTTCCCTGCAGGAGATAGGCATGGACAGCTGCCAGAGGCCATGAGCCTCTGGGTGAATCTAAGCCACACAATATTTATAATGTTGTCCCCAGGACACAAATAGCAGTTCTGTCTCACATCCCTGATGGTATGGTGTCCCAGTTTCCAGTTTACTATAAAATAACTACTCTTTCCAGAAAGTCCTGGAGAGATCACTGTGCAGTGTGCTGTCCATAAGGTGACTGATGGCTTCATGTTACAGGTTTGATAAGAAGAAAGACAAGAGAATCACATGGAAAAGTCTCTCTCTCTCTCTCTCTGAGCCCATTCAGCCTTGCCTCAGATCGTGAGGCATGCCAGGGGCAGGAGGGGAGGCAACTCATGGAAACAAAGCCTGGCGAGTCCTGTCACCAAGAAGCAGGATGGATGATGTCTTGTTGGGAGCCAGCCACAGAGGCTCACTGAGCATTAGGGATCAGGGAGGGCCGTGGACTCTGATGCCACTAGGATGCCTCCCCCCTTTTTCCACTTGGCACAAGAAACCAGGAAAGGCTCCTGCTGGCTCTAACAGAGGACTCTGAAACTGGAAAGAACACAGCTAACTTGGGAGCCTATTGTTCCTATTTTCCACGGTTTATGGTTTTTGCTTTTAAACAATTTAAATTTAACCTTGAATCACATTGAGGAGCCTTAGTGCAAGTCACAGGTTCTCTTGATGTGATTTTAGAAATTTATAGAATAGCTTCTATAGATTAAAGAAAATTTAAGTAACCATTTTGTTATAGAAGCATGGTTAGTTAAGTTTGATTTAGGGGGACCAGTGAAGTTTGAATTAGGTCAGCTGGTGCTAGAAGAGTGTAACCATAGCAGCAATTCTTTTAATAAAAACTAGTTTGAATCAGTACAGAACAGTAGAAGTTAATAATTCACTATGGTGGTTTCGGGTTTAGATATTGAGTGATGTTAATTCAAGATGATGTAGTTGTAATACAATTAAGGGCACATAAGAAATTGGTTTGGGGAACATTAAGCTAGCATAAGATACAAAAAGACAATTTGTGGTTGTTCTTTCTCATGTTCTTCCTTATGTATGAAAAAACATTTGCTTGAGAGTGGGGAGTGTCCTTTGTGCACCTGGACCTGTTCATGTGAAAGGCACATGCTACCTTTTGTTTCCTGTGATGATGAGTCGGCAGAGTTTGGGGATAAAAGCCCTGGGATTACACCCATTAAATGGCTTCTGCTTACTAAGCAGGAGTCCAGTCCCTTTCTCTCTCTCCATTGTCTTCTCTCTTTTGTAAATCGCCGACACTGCCACACCTCGAAGGGACCTCCGATCCTTGCAGGGCAGGACCCCCTGCAATGTCTCCCTTCCCTAAACTGAAACTAAAACACGGTACTTGGTGATGTGTACAGCCATGAAATAATTGGAAATAATCTTGCAAGATGGCTGGGTGCAATGGATCACACCTGTCATCCCAGTACTTTGGGATGCTGAGGCAGCTGACCAAAGGGGTGCCCCCTTGGGTGGACAGGTTGGTGGAGGGCCTGA
>NW_007151806.1:0-873 GCF_000164805.1 Carlito syrichta | reverse complement strand
TCAGGCCCACGGAGTGGGGCAGACTTGCTGGCCAGAGCACTCACTTCTACCAGGACACAATTGCCTTCTCCTATGCACACCGCTTTCACCTGTGCATACTTGCCTTCCTCTGTGCACATCTGTGCACACTTGACATTACCTGTGCACACCTGCTTTTATCTGTCTTCACCTGTGCACACCTGGCATCTCCTGTCTTTGCTTGTGCACACCTGGCATCCTCTGTGCACACCTGCCTTTACCTGGCTTCACCTGTGCATGCCTGCCTTCACCTGGCTTCACCTGAGCAGGCCTATCTTTATGTGGCTCTGTCCTTGAGCAAGCCCCCCCCACCTCCTGGGACTGCAGCTTCCCACTTGTGAGACAAGGGAGTGGGTGAGGTCACTCTTTCTAAGACTCTTGCTCTGGAGAAGTGCCATCCTCCAGCAACACAGCTTCCCTGCAGGAGATAGGCATGGACAGCTGCCAGAGGCCATGAGCCTCTGGGTGAATCTAAGCCACACAATATTTATAATGTTGTCCCCAGGACACAAATAGCAGTTCTGTCTCACATCCCTGATGGTATGGTGTCCCAGTTTCCAGTTTACTATAAAATAACTACTCTTTCCAGAAAGTCCTGGAGAGATCACTGTGCAGTGTGCTGTCCATAAGGTGACTGATGGCTTCATGTTACAGGTTTGATAAGAAGAAAGACAAGAGAATCACATGGAAAAGTCTCTCTCTCTCTCTCTCTCTCTCTCTCTCTCTCTCTCTCTCTCTCTCTCTGAGCCCATTCAGCCTTGCCTCAGATCGTGAGGCATGCCAGTGGCAGGAGGGGAGGCAACTCATGGAAACAAAGCCTGGCGAGTCCTGTCACCAAGAAGCAGGATGGATGAG
>NW_007151805.1:0-910 GCF_000164805.1 Carlito syrichta | reverse complement strand
CAAGCCCCCCCCACCTTCCTGGGACTGCAGCTTCCCACTTGTGAGACAAGGGAGTGGGTGAGGTCACTCTTTCTAAGACTCTTGCTCTGGAGAAGTGCCATCCTCCAGCAACACAGCTTCCCTGCAGGAGATAGGCATGGACAGCTGCCAGAGGCCATGAGCCTCTGGGTGAATCTAAGCCACACAATATTTATAATGTTGTCCCCAGGACACAAATAGCAGTTCTGTCTCACATCCCTGATGGTATGGTGTCCCAGTTTCCAGTTTACTATAAAATAACTACTCTTTCCAGAAAGTCCTGGAGAGATCACTGTGCAGTGTGCTGTCCATAAGGTGACTGATGGCTTCATGTTACAGGTTTGATAAGAAGAAAGACAAGAGAATCACATGGAAAAGTCTCTCTCTCTCTCTCTCTCTCTCTCTCTCTCTCTCTCTCTGAGCCCATTCAGCCTTGCCTCAGATCGTGAGGCATGCCAGTGGCAGGAGGGGAGGCAACTCATGGAAACAAAGCCTGGCGAGTCCTGTCACCAAGAAGCAGGATGGATGATGTCTTGCTGGGAGCCAGCCACAGAGGCTCATTGAGCATTAGGGATCAGGGAGGGCCGTGGACCCCGATGCCACTAGGATGCCTCCCCCCTTTTTCCACTTGGCACAAGAAACCAGGAAAGGCTCCTGCTGGCTCTAACAGAGGACTCTGAAACCGGAAAGAACACAGCTAACTTGGGAGCCTATTGTTCCTATTTTCCATGGTTGATGGTTTTTGCTTTTAAACAATTTAAATTTAACCTTGAATCACATTGAGGAGCCTTAGTGCAAGTCACAGGTTCTCTTGATGTGATTTTAGAAATTTATAGAATAGTTTCTATAGATTAAAGAAAATTTAAGTAACCATTTTGTTATAGAAGCATGG
>NW_007151804.1:0-880 GCF_000164805.1 Carlito syrichta | reverse complement strand
CAAGCAGGCAGCCTAAGCAAGGGAATGACCGGGAGGGGTTTATTACTTGACATTCACATACTGCTAGCAGCAGTTGCGGAAGCAATTGGTTATTTTATGAGACAAACAAAAATTAAACTTAACAAAATTCTAAGTACAAACACTGCAAACAAATACAGTGAACATGGGGTAGGAATTCATATAGTAATAGTTCTCTTAGAGTTTTTTTTAATCTCTTGGGTCTCTCAGTGGGGCCACGTTTTGCACGCTGGGCGGAAGGCGCCCCGGGCAAGCAGCGCTGGCGAGGGACCCAAGAACAAAGTTTGTAAACGTTTGGCGGAGCCCACGGTCCTTGGATTTAGGAATCCTATTAAAACGTTCAGTCGGAGCCGGGTTCGGTGGCTCAGCCTGTAATACCACGCTTTTGGGAGGCTGAGGTGAGTGGATTGCCTGAGCCCGCAGGTTTGAGACCCGCCTGGGCAGGCGAGACCTCATCTCTACAATAAATCAAAAAATAAGCTGGGCGTGGTAGCACGCGCCTGTAGTTCCAGCTACTTGTAAGGCTGAGGCTGAAGGATCGCCGGAGCCTAGCAGGTCGAGGCTGCGGTGGCCGGGAGCGGCCACTTCACTCCAGTCTTGGCGACAGAGTGAGACTCCAACTCAAAAAAATTAAAAATTAAAAATTAAAAAAATAAAAAATAAAACGCTCGGTAGGAGCCAACTGCGTTTGTGATAATCAGCGGAATGAACCCGGCTCTGCAAAACTCAGGGACTTTCTCATCCGCCTCGTTTCGCGGGGGGGGGGGAGAGTAGGAGAGGCGGGGCAGGATCCGGGACCCAGGAGTGCCAAGTCCTCTGGGCGGCGAGGGAGCCCCGCCCCCGCCCTCGCCGGTGGGTGCCC
>NW_007151803.1:0-383 GCF_000164805.1 Carlito syrichta | reverse complement strand
GGAGAGTAGGAGAGGCGGGGCGGGATCCGGGACCCGGGAGTGCCAAGTCCTCTGGGCGGCGAGGGAGCCCCGCCCCCACCCTCGCCGGTGGGTGCCCACGGCCCAAGCAGGGCGGAGCCCCCCCTCCCGCCCCTAACCCGACACCTGAGCTGTGGCGGTGGCGGTGGCTCCCGCGCTCAGGCAGGGTCGGGCACAGCGCCTCCCGGGTACTCGCGACCAAGCCAGATGTGCACGGATGTCGGTGCTCCCGGGGCTTGGAGGCGCCTGACGCGCATAGCAGGTGAGGCGGCGGCCAGGGGTCACGTGCGGGGTGGGGTGGGAGGACTGTGAGCACCCGACCCGGTTCTCTGGCGGCATTTCGGGAGTGTCCACATTCCTGGAGC
>NW_007151802.1:0-663 GCF_000164805.1 Carlito syrichta | reverse complement strand
CTCAGTCTTCCAAGTAGCAGTAACTACAGCCGTGTGCTACCCTACTCAGCTAATTTTTTATTTTTGCTAGAGATGAGGTCTCGCCAAGTTGCCTGGGTGGGTCTTGAACTTACGGGCTCAGACAATCCTCACCTTGACCTCGCAAAGAACTGGGATGACAGGCTGAGCCACCAAGACCGGCCTGCCTTTTTTAAAAAAAAAAAACATGTTTCTCCCTCTCACACCTTTCTGCGACATTTTTATTTTTTTTTTTTGAGTTGGAGTCTCACTCTGTCCCCCAGACTGGAGTGGGGTGTCCGCTCCCAACCACCGCACCCTCGACCCTCTGGGCGCTACCACGCCCAGCTAATTTTGTGATTTAATGTAGAGATGAGGTCTCGCCAAGTTGCCCAGTTAGGTCTCAAACCCGCAGGCTCAGGCAATCTACTCACCTCAGCCTCCCAAGGCGGGGGATTACCTGCTGAGCCACCGAGACCGGCATCTGAGACATATTCTTATGAAAAATTCACATATCCACAAAAGCCAAGAGAAATTGAGCAGCGAACCCCTTTCTGTCCACTTACAGATTCTGCCATTAATCATTCCCCAGGCTTCTCCCGCGATTTTTAAAGTCAACATCTAAAATTTTTTTTCTTCCTAGGTATAAATATCTGTGGAGACTCC